>NC_137464.1:118044998-118247049 GCF_964235325.1 Thermobia domestica | reverse complement strand
CACACGGTGCAAGCTGGGATCGAAACAGGGACCCCAAGCACCGGAGGTGAACGCTCTACCACTGAGCCACCGCGGCCCCTTAAAAATTCGTTATGTTTGCAGGCGTATGATGTGCGAGGCCGTAGACCGAGCAAATGTGTGGGCTGGGGGGAAAGCCCCCATGTACTCGCACTGAAATTCGGTATGTCTCGGGATACCGGAATGTTATTACATACAATTTGATATTTGAACTGAGATTCGGTATGGTTGTAGGTTTACGAGGTACGAGGTCATAGGCCGATCAAATGAGATATCAGAGGGTCTAAGGGCAAATCCCCAGACATTTCTTTTTAAATTGATTATGATTAGAGGCTTTTGTGGTGCGAGGCCCTAGTAACGGGGGTCTAGTGGCGAAGCCCCCAACTAGCCGAGGTCTATTAAGTATATAAATGTATTTGCGTAATGACTGGAAATTGCATATATGCCTGTGGACAAAATTGCGTAAGTAACCACGAGAAATGACAATCCTTTAAGATAAAAATTTTAAAAAGCTACCAAAATGTACTCTTGAATGAGTTGTATAAAATTATGTTTGCGCAGGGGCGAATCCAGAACGGACTCTTGGAGGGGGCGGATGGATTCTTAGGGGGCGGTTGGGGATGCTAGCAGTGAAAAATTACTTAGATGATCTGAAATTGCCACAAATTACTACTAAAGTACACTGTTAATGGTGGCGCTGGGTAGGGGCAAACGACTTTTCGCCCTCCCCCTGCATCCGCCAATGTGTTTACATGAATGATATAGCTCCTTATACAACCTATGCAGAGTTAATAGTAGTGGATTACTAATTAAAAGATACGTGTTACTGCTCGAGGCTCCATATGGTATTTTGTATACATACAGTACATTAATACATTGATTTTGATACATTAATTGCCATTTAGAACTTCATCTCTACTACAATTCTTAATTCTAACTGGAGTGGTACGGTCACAGAGAAACGTATTTTTAAAGAAAGAAAAAAAATGCTCATCAAGAGCAAGAAAAGGAAGTTGCTCCTTAATTTGATTTGATCTATATTTTATGGGCTGTTCTATTAGCAATGGCCTAGCCCATCACGACTAGGAAATGGCCTCATTCAGTGACCACAATAACTCAGAAAGAATTAGAAAAGTAAGCAGCCAGAGTCTAATGAAGAAGCTTGGGCTTGAGACTAAGGTTTCATCCCAGCATTTGACTAGTGTTACAGAAAACAAAGGACAAATTTCCACCAGGACGACAGCTTTAAAAAAGATTTACTACCTTTTCGGTCAAGTATTTCTACTAGAATCTAATCTGACAATGAGATTGCTCTCACCTAACTCGACAGTTTTACTCAATCAAATTTGGAGTAATTGTGACATATTAAGGCACGAAAACCAAATATCAACAGAATGAAGGGAACGCAAGGCTGTCACACGATCAGATACCAAAAGTGTCTTAAAATCTTATTTTAAGCATAGGAATGAAAATCACTTTGTCAATAATTTCGAAAATTTTGCTGATTCGGAACACCCGAATTTTCTGACACGGAGTTTCGAATCCGGATCCAAGATCCGGTTTTTCGGATCCGGATCCAAGATCCGGTTTTTCGGATCCGGATCCAAGATCCGGTTTTTCGGATCCGGATCCAAGATCCGGTTTTTCGGATCCGGATCCAAGATCCGGTTTTTCGGATCCGGATCCAAGATCCGGTTTTTCGGATCCGGATCCAAGATCCGGATTTTCGGATCCGGATCTAAGATCCGTTTTTTCGGATCCGGATCCAAGATCCGTTTTTTCGGATCCGGATCCAAGATCCGAAATTTCGGATCCGGATCCAAGATCCGGATTTTCGGATCCGGATCCAAGATCCGAAATTTCGGATCCGGATCCAAGATCTGAAATTTCGGATCCGGATCCAAGATCAGTTTTTTCGGATCCGGATCCAAGATCCGAAATCTCGGATCCGGATCCAGTGTCCGGATATCCGGATACCGGATATCCGGACCCAAGTGGATCCGGATATCCGGATCCAAAAATATCCGGATCTGGCCATCCCTACTGGAAACGGCTTGGCAGCCGGTTCTGAAAGTTGACCCTTGCTCAACCACTGTTTTTGCACATGCGGATTTCGGAAAAGATGCGCTTTTCGTGGTATGTGGCAATCCGTTTCAGGAAATGTACGTCGCACAGATTTTGCATCATTGTCGACACATATCCGCTCTTTTCTGGACCTGAGGTAGGATAAACCCGCGTGGCACAATGTGGCAGCTCCTGATGTTTTTAGAGTTTGTAAAGGTGACACACTATAGGGACTGAGATGTCTAATTGGTTTGACAATTGTCGTGTTTTGGTGGATGTATTTTCCTCAGTATCATATATGAGCTCAGAATCTGAACTGGGGCAGCCTAATCTTCCACATTTTTACAACCTACACATTTCTGGAACCAATTAGTGCTGTGCTGTGGTTCACTGCATTTACCCCTTTCGTGTATTAAATGTTTTGGATTGATGCCGCAGCGTTATGCCCGAGTTCGAACTCATAATGTAAGAGTTTGTGCCAGAAGTTGTTGAACACTCAGTTATTACTGCTAAAAACTGACTGAAGATACTGACGAGTGACACCGCCTTATGCAGAGTCGTTTTGACATATGATTAGCATAATAATAAACGCCTGACTACCTGCAGGAAACATATGTTAGTCCAACGCTTTAGTATGGCACTAATCACGCGTCATTACGACTCTTCATAAGGCTCACGACTTCCATGTTAAATAGTCCGCTTGCTACACCACATTTTGGCTTTGACCTTGTACTTACGATCGATCACAGCGCATACACGCGCTCGCTATTTAGATTGTGCAAATATTGCCTGACGTATGACACTTCCTTGTAATAATATGTTGTCACATGTATATGTTCTAGGTATGAAATATATTTTTTACTTAAACTTATACTTTTCTAATTTTTTCGTAGGTAAAAGAAGTGGAGATAGATGGCGCCTTTTACCTTTTTGCTCAACATGCTTCTATTTTTGAAAAACTCAGCGATCAGCCGTAAGTACGAGACAGTATCAGTTATTAACAATTATATATACAGTTACGTAAGCAGCAATTTATTTCGTTATGGTTCCAAAGCGCATATCTTTGTGGGGTTCAAATTCAATATGAGGATAAATTATTAAAATTTATAAAATAACCCCTAAAATTAGACTAAATTTACAAGAAAGTCGTTATTTCGGGAGGAATGGTCAGGACACGCACTCTGCATACGCCTCTGTATGTGTCAAAAAATCTCAGTTCAAGACATTTATTTTTATACGAAAAATTCAATATTAATTAGACAGATTGGAAAGTCAAGTTCCATGTAGCTTTTATAATAAAGACTAGCCTTTGGCTAGCTGCGGGCTCGGCCCCCAGACCCTGCGTTTGCTTTGCCTACGGCAGCGTTTCCCAACCTTTTTCAACTTGCGGCACACTTCAGGGTAACTTGAATTCTCGCGGCACACATATTATTATTATTATTATTATTATTATTATTATTATTATTATTATTATTATTATTATTATTATTATTATTTGAAAATATAAAATACTGTAGTATTTTTTTTCTGATTACTGACATCCTTCTCACAGAGAAGAAAGCTAGACCACTGTTTTTTCCCCGTGGTAAATCATTATGCTTATTTTTCATTTTAATTTAAAAATAGAAAACAATTACAATCAGATATAGGGCTCAAGTTGTTAAAAATACACTTTTTTTTTTCTTTCGAAAACTGTATCCAACCTTTCATTAAGAAGGAGGATCACTAAATAACGAACGAACAAACGAATCTCTTTTACTTTTAAAACACAAATATAGGTAATTCGTATGCATGTTTACTTTGCCGGAAGGATTGAATAATATTTTAAAATTTCAAGTTACGAAATAGTCTGCAACAATAAAGAAGCAATAATGGTCATAACAATGATAACAAATACTTTTTTTTCAAAATTAGAAATGTACAGGAAAATGTTCTACAGAAAAGTAACACAGTATGAAACTTTAAATTTTAGATTCATAGTAGTAATTTGAAATACAAATATACCTTTTTCTGTATGTCTTGCAATTTGATTGCTATAGAATTACTAATTTTGTTCCGATTTCCTCGCGGCACACCAGCGACCCATTCGCGGCACATCACTGTGCCGCGGCACACCGGTTGGGAAACGCTGGCCTACGGCCTAGTGTGTCTTACGTATCAGCCTTTGTATCAACAGTGAATTTCGTTCATTTGCTCTCCATATTTACTGAATTTGTCCAGCTGGGGGCTTCTCCCCCCCCCCACATTTGCTCGGCCTACGGCCTCGTACTTTTTAAACCCAAAATTCTACTGAATTTCAAGTTTCTTTTCCTATTTCAACTATCTAAAAGATAAGATTTTGTATCCCACGAAAACGCCTATTTAAATAAAATAGGGATTTCTTCATCCCCATTTAGACCCCTTAAAAATTAAAAATAATCACTTTTGGCATTTTTATTTTTGGCAGTTAGTCCCGGAAGGCTACAATCATGCCAAATTTTATCATTCTAATCCTGCCGGAAGTTCCTAAACATTTTGGGATGTAGATGATGTCCCATATAAATAACTTGGGAAAAATTTTTCAGTTCCTCATAAAACCAATCTAAAGTTGGGAATTTTTACTTTTACTGATTTACTTAGGTAATGCTAACGAAAACGTACAAGCATCTCGAATTTCACGTTTGTATTCCAATTCCAAGTACCTAAAATTTGAGATTATACGTCCAAATAAAGCTCATCTAAATAACAGGAATTTCTTCATCTCCCCTTTAGACCACCTAAAAATTAAAAATGTTCTCTGTTGGCAATTTTTCTGTCAGTTAGTCTCGGAAAGCTACAATCATGCCAAATTTCTACTTTCCCCGTCAACCGGAAATACCCCTTTATGTCAGTTCATGTAGTTTTATATATAGTTATAATAATCCTTTTATAATAAAAATTACGAAGATATAAATATTTCGCCGTGATTTTATGCAACATGTACTTAAATGTTTTAGAGTTTGCATGTTAGCGTTACTCAGAGACTAAAATGTTTTTTCATTATGATAGGATTACGGCTAATTCATAACATAGTAATATGGTCTTTGTCAATATAATATCAATGTAATGGAAACACCTGAAACATGTGTATCTTAAGATTATTATGGTATTGGACCACCTACATTTAATTATGTTCAGGTCTGGGGATTGGCCAGGCCAGAGGATGCGTTGAATTTCATTTCGATACTTCTCTTACTACATCGTAACAGCTGCAGTTGTGTAAATGGGCAAATTATCATTCTGGAATACGGCATGATTGCCTGAAAAAGATCTGGACCATTGGATTCATATGGCACCCTGAAATGACGACTAATCACGGACAGTGACGCGACTGGTATCAGCACAGGACCCACTGAAAACCATAATATTGGAGCCCACAGCATCATAGAGCCGCCGCCAAGTTTCACGGTTGGGCGGAGAGACTGCGGATCATACGCTTCTTTGGGTATCCTTCCCACACAAGCACGGTCTGTTGCTTCAAATAAGATGCACGATGACTGATCCAACAATATCACGCATTTCCAGTTTTCAGCGATCCATGTTGCATTTTGCAGTGGTGGGCGTCGTGTTAAGGCGTTATACCGTAGTTCCTTATTAGCAGTTTCATTCATGCAATGTGGTCCCACATGCCATGTGCGCCCGAAGTGGAGCCCGGCCTCCTGGCTCACGAAAATGTATACATAATATAGCAAACCACGTATATTAAATACCAAAAATAGCAGACTTAATATAGCAATCATAGAGATGGGCCCCTAGAAAATTTTCTTCGGGCGCCCCTACCACATGCCCATGTTATGTAACTCGCAGTAGACTGTGATTGTCGACATAGGCTGTGGGAGGTTCTGTTTGAGCTCCTCCATCACTTGCGCCATATTCGCACGACAGGTCTGATTGTCAATCTGCTTTATTGCTTGCGAGACCTATTACTGAGGGTTTTCCTCTGATCATTGCTCATCTTCCCTGATTAGGTTTTGCAGTGAGTTTATACTTTATAGGCCACCACCAGGGCCGGATTAAGGGGAGTTCTTAGGGGGGCTGCAGCCCCGGGCCTCCACTCTGATCAGAGTCTCAGCTGTCTAAAAAGAATCATACAAATTATAATCATTGTCATATGATAAAATATGATAAAAATATGAAACATATTCTCATCACTTTCCTACTGTATTTTCACAGAAATGTATTAGGCGAAGTTAGCAGAGGCCATATATTTTTCTAGCTCTTGGCCTCCAGATGGGTTAATCCAAGTCTGGTCACCACCACCTCGATCGCTGTTACAAGCGATACGCTCAATACACACATTTTCATCACGCTCGTACCACATAACCGGGCGCCAATAAGTTATCCCTTAGGAAATTAGAGATAGCTAATTTTACTGTTACTGTCTGCGCAGTTCAATGCACACTGCCGTTCTACTGCTCCTATGGAGTTTGCCGTAACACACCACCACCAACAATCCGTTACTGTGGTCGTTGCCTAATCGTTGTAAACCAAGACATCTAACGTGTTTTAAGCTCCAGTATATACAGTAAACTATTGCTTACCCGCGAAATTGGGAGGCGTGACAACTGTGGATAAGCAAATTCCGCGAATAATCTGCAAAATGACTGAAAAATTATACATATCAACACGAAAATGCTTTTGAACAAATTTTATTTACAGTTGACCCGGGCTTACACTACAATTATGATTTAAGAAGTAGTAATTTTCTGTACTTACTAATTTGTTGTTTTACTTTCTCTTACACACAAACAAAATAAATCAACTGTTTTTTTCTCTCGTTAAAACCTTTCTAACGTTTAATTGTATTCCTACTTCTTGTAGAGTTTCTCCCAATATTGTAATTTATCGTCGAAGAAACACGACAATTTATATATCACAATCGATTTACAAGATGAATCATGTGATACAGTTAAATTAATTTTGAGTTTAACGTCCTGTTGACCAACGAGGCTATATAAGATGTGGATCAATTGATAACATGGAATCCAAACTACATGAACTTCGCCGGGGAATCATATGATAGAACCTTTTTCACAGATATTTACGTAATAAAACGATCATAAGTCCGGAAGGAAGTATAATGTCTGAATATAATAATAGAAAAAAATACAACATTCATATCTTTATAAAATTTTAACACAAATTGCCTTTTATTTACAGAAATCCATATTATAAAATTGAAAGTGACTATGTTTGTGACTTAATCTCCTGAACCGCTTGACCGATCTCCATCATATTTTCAACGTATATGCGGTTCTGGCCTAGTGTTTTTAGCTATTTACTTTGACGGTAGAACTTAAGGGAGGGGAACAGAAAAAAAAAATAAAACTTAATAACTCTTCTACCACCCGACCGATCTTGATCCAATTTTCAATGTAGATGAGGTTTGGGACTGGGATGATTCTTATCATTTCACTTTGACAGAGCAACGTAGGGGAGGGGATGGAGGGAAGATGCACAAAAATCAATAAATATAAAAATAAAAGTGACTAAGTTCGTGAATTAATTACTTTTGAACCACCCTATCGATCTCAATCAAATTTTCAACATATATGAAATTCAAACCTGGAGAGTTTTTTTTTTTTTAAATATAATTTCGTTTTGACAGTAGATCTTACGGGAGGGGATGAGAGGAAATATATGAAAATGATTAAAACTTAACTCTTGAACCACCCGACCGATCTCGATCAAACTTTCAACATAGATAAGGTTCGGGCCTGGGATGTTTTCTCCACTTCACATTTACAGTGCAACAAAGTGGAGGGGGAGGGGGATATATATATTTTTTGACATATATAATAATGTCAAAAAAGTAAAAATAAAAGTGACTGTTTTTGTGACTTCATCACGTTTAAACCACCCGACTAATCTTAACAAAATTTTCAACATAGATGAGGTTCAGACATGAGGTGGGTTTTATCATATCAGTTTTACGGTAGAACTTAGGGGAGGGGAGGGGAGAAATCTATAAAAATAAGTAAAACTTAATAACTCTTGAACCACCAGACCGATCTTCATCAAACTTTCAACATAGATAAGATTCGAGCCTGAGATGTTTTCATTATTTCACTTTTACGGTGCAACCTAGGGAAGGGGGGAGATATATGTAAAAAGAACAAAAATAAAAGTGACTGTCTTTGTGAATACATCACGCTTTAACTACAGGACCGATCTCGATCAAATTTTCAACATAAATGAAGTTCGGGTCTGGGATGGTATTTATCTATTCACTTTGACGATAGAACTTAGGGGAGGAGGTAGGAGGGGGATATATATAAATAAAACTTAATAGCTCTTGACTTGAATCACCGGACCGATCTTGATCAAATTTTGAACCTAGATGAAGTTCGAACATGAGATGATTTTTTGTCATATCACTTTGACGATGGAGCTTAAAGGACGGGAATGACCGATACTACAAATGATCGAAAATGACCGATATTAGTGTCAAATCTATAGTTTTTGAGGTCGCTGATATGAACAATGACATTTCTGATGCCACTTAAATCCAAATTCAGACCCACAAAAATTGTGGGAGGGGATATATCATATTTTTTTTTTTGAATTTTTTGGTTATCTTTATTGTTGCATATTGTAGTGAAGCTTTTCATAATACGAAATTTTACAAATATTCTGTGTCCACAATATTTCTAGTCTAAGCTTAACAACACAATAAGTAAATCTAGCAAATCCTAAAACTTTTACACTGATGAAAGCAGCAAAACGAAATGAAAAACAAACAAATGGAAAATATTTGAATGAACATAAAATGGTAACATTAAATAAAAACATAATGGAATAAATATATTCTTACAATAGGAATACTTCTTCCAGTTCTCTGCCTTTGGGTATGGTACCCTGCATTGAGGCGACATTGCCTCTTAGAACTGCCATACTTATTCTTTGTATGAGGAAGGTGCCTGCTCTGTCATCGCCAGATAACTGCGTGATCCGTCTGCCTATTTCTTTTATATAAGTTAATACCTTCACCATGCACCATTGGATTTAATAGTGATAGCTACAAAATGATATTTCTCCGCAAAATTACTGTATTTTCTCCTTTTTTCCGTTTCATTTCGGCTGGCTATATTTCCCGCCTGAATCGAAGAAAAGGGGAGATTGGAAGGAGCGAACGTATCTGAACATGTGAAGTCCCAAATTAGCGCTTTACCTCTCTTCCACGGTATATATATAATATCAAAATGACCAATATCAGTGTCAAATTCATACTTTTCGGGGTCGCTGAGATGAACAATGACACTTCCGGCGCTGTGCCTCGCAACGTGGGGAGGAGAGGGGTATATAAAAATCATCGAAAATGAACAATATCAAGGAGTGCTTTAGTAATAGTGAAAAGTGCCTGACTAACGAAACATATTACTATTTTTTCTTAATTTAACCCAGCGAAACGGCTAATTGATGCTAGTTGTATATATTCTTAAGTGAAATATGAGAGATAGGCTATGACCAGCTACAATTTCTAGCCCCTTGTAACTTCGTTCTTATTTGTTAGAAATAGCTACATCATCATATGATCATATAGGCCAGTCGAGTTAGGATTCTTGTATATGGTGCTCGTGGACATAATTGGTAATGATTTTTTCTCTTTACAGGATTGTTGTAATAGTGGTCCAAATCAATATACTAAAAGTCCTGAATAATCCGCCTTGTGCTAACTCCGCCATCTTGGAAAATGGCGGACGATCATAAATCTTAATTTGATTTTCGGCTAATTTCTCGAGAATGGTTAATTTTAGAAAGAAAATGAACTAGATCAATTTGAAAGAGCAGAAAATTTCCTATTAGATAGAACTTTTACATTTCTCTCAACAGGTAAGAATTCTCTAAAAAAAAAAATATTGCCACTTTTCGGATCATCAAATTATGTATTTGCTTAAAAATTGTTACTTTGGCAGGATTATTGAAATGTTCTAGGGATTAATATGATCATTATTCAACTCCTAAACTAAAGTCTATATTTTTAGAGATTCGAAGGATCATCGCAGATCATTAGGAGTTTTGATGAGATGTCGTCTGGTCAGCACATCGGCTGTCCTCGCCGCTTTTTTGTAGCTTTCTTGATTCCAGTTTGATACTGATTTCAATAAAATGTATAATTTATTATTTATAACATACATTGGTAAAGAATTACTTTAAGGGGGAAGGTTTAACAGGAGAAAAATTCCGAAACAGGGGTATATAGAGCGGACTCATCAGAAATTTCGACTCCAGATAAGTGGAAAAAGACTGAGACAAAGAAGAACAAGAATTCTTGAAACAGATTTGAACTATCGATTGTTTACATCGTGCTCATGTGTAGAATTTTGGCCTACGGAAAATGCTTGTGTTCGGTATGGCTATTGTTCACACAAAGAATCATAAAAACAATTCACAACAACAGCCAACTGAAGAACTGTTTTAAATGCGAACTTTCCTCCTTATCACAATCCCTATTTGATGAACGAGAAAATGTTTCAAATCAAGCCTCTTTTCATGTTTCGACACTATGGATCCGCAGACACTGCACCCTAACGAATGTAAATTTGTTGATCATGGTGGTTTTATACTTCACCATGTGCTTGGCCTCGTCAAGGCACATTCAAGACATCCTTTCTACTCACATTGCTCACCTTAAAAATAATTATGGTTTGAATTGCAGTGTGGTATTTGATGGGTATGGTGAAACTACTAAAAACACAAAAAGGGTTGTAAGAGCTCGGAGATATGCCACAAAAAGATGTGCAGACTACGAGGTGAAGAAGGACACCAAGTAACAGTTTCACAAGAATTTTTTTTCTAACGAAAAAATCAAGTCTAAACTTATTGCTTTACTAACAGAAGAATCACAAAATCATTACATCAGCGCCTTGCAAGCTGAAGACAAGTCTGACACACTAATTGTAAACACAGCTATAAAGGTTGCAAAGTCACAACGAACTACAATTGAGGAGTTTGTTGCAATAAGGGCGTAAGCAAATTTACGCCCTTTTTTTTTGCATAAAACGCATTTGTGGTTTTTGCCATGCTTGTTTAGCCTCCAGGTAACATTTCAATTCAATATCGGAATAAAATGCCACATATTACATTGTTTTATGTAAGAAAAATACACTACTTAAATTTTCAACATCGTTTTTCCCCCAACTGCATGTTGCAGACTTACGCCCTTATTACATCAAACTCCTCAATTGTCAGTGAGGACATTGACTTATTAGTTCTTTTAATTTCCTTAACTCCTGATGGGAACGATGTAATCTTCGTTAAGCCAGGAAGAGGACAGGTACCGACTAAAACGTACTCTGTCACGTAACTGAAGGAGAAGCACTCTTACCTCAAAGAACACTTCCTTATGCAGTAATGTTTCAGTCTTCTTTCACAAAGGAAAGACCAAGACAATTGAACTACTTAACAAGTGATAAGATATTCGAGATGCTGTAAATATCTTCAATAATCCTGATGCTACCAAGAATGAGATTTGTGAAGTAGGAGAAATGTTCGTCCTTGGATTATACGGAGCTGACAAATTAGATAAATGTAATCCTATCCATCACGACTCTGGAATTCACTAAAGAAATAATAAACACTTCTGACCAGAGTACATACACTTGCTTATTAAAAACTAAATTACAGTGTAACGGTTTGGACAACTTAACGTTGTCTTCATCAGACACTAACTCCGTACTAACATCAAACGCGCCAATTGACCTTACCTCCCAGTATGGTAAAGGTGGTGAGGCCTTATAAACATCCCAAGTAATGTCTGCGCTTGCGATTTATAAATCACGAAGCGTAAAACATATGCCTATCTTTATTAGCAAAGGTGATTGACTAGATAAGGAAGGGAACATTTCTCTACGCTCAAATACTCAAGAAATATTCTACAGTTCATCCTTTATAATTAAAAATAAATTGGAGATGATAATAGTCAATTATTCTGTAGAAAATACAATATTCGGGTAACAGACAATTTTCGACTGATTTATAATTTCAAGACAGGAAACTGACTACGATTTCAGGAGAACCATGAGTATTGAAGAAGAATGTGAAAGTTCTATTTAATAGAAAATCTTTTATTCTTTCAAAATGGTCAAGTTAATTTTCTTTCTAAACTTAACCGTTTTCGAGAAATTAGCAAAAACCAAGTGAAGGTGCCTGATCGTCCGCCATTTTCCCAAGATGGCGGCGTCAGAATGAGTCGGATCATTCAGGATTTTAGTATGTTGATGAGGACCACAATTACAACAATATTGTGAAGAGAAAATTTCATTACTTACGAGCAAGGAAAAAAATCAAATATATCTCGAGGGGTGCTGATGTGCTCACCACACATCACCTCATCAAAAATGTTGTGTGGATGGTGATACAATGCTTTTGAGAGAAAAATAAAAGCTTTATCTAATAGGAAATTTTCTGCTCTTTCAAATTGGTCTAGTTCATTTTCTTTCTAAAATTAACCATTTTCGAGAGATTAGCCAAAAACCGAATGACGATTTGTGATCGTCCGCCATTTTCCAAGATGGTGGAGTTAGCACAAGGCGGATCTTCGGGACTTTTAGTATGTTGATTAGTACCACTATTACAACAATCCTGCGAAGAGAAAAATTCATTACCAATTATGTCCACGAGAGGTACCTAATTCGACTGATGTAATAATATTCAACACTAAGATGATTCCGATGCGTATTGACACGTTTGTGTGACTTGCGTTGTTACTGTTCTGGAAGTTTCGAAAATTGGGATATTTGCGAATATTTGTGATACTGTAGCGTTATTAGTTTGTATAATACTGAATAACATACATGTGAGTTTTTGTTTAAGGGGATCTGATACCTCTTCGCTTAGGTTTCTAACTCTCCATTTGATAACATGTAAAATTTAATATGGTAATTTCTAACAAAGTATTGCAGGTAATGACTTGAAATTTTTAATATAAATACACAAGACTTATATAAATCCAACCACGGTCTCCAATTTACGTTACATGCGTCAGATTAATTGCAATATATTCTTCACGCAGATTTAAAATATGTAACAACCTGATGTAGCCTTTTTTTTTAATGTAGGGTTGGCAAACGGTATTGCAAACTGTGTAAAATAATGTTCTACTGTCGATATCGACAAAATTTCATCGATTTTTATCAACTAGATGAAAATTTACGTGGGCGTTTAAAGGTAAATGGTCCACTCTGTATTGTGTACGTTGTTGTTGACCAAACTTGGTTTAGACGTACCGCCACATCTTTCCTTACTTACATTGCTAATCATGTTAAATAGTTTCCAGTATAGATCTTTGGTTTCTAAATTACAGTAGAGCGTCGATCATCCGAACGTCGGTCAACCGAACGACCGCTTAACCGAACTGTGTACTCGCTCGCACCTGTTACTCTCCCACCCTACCGTCCATCATCCCCCTCACTCCCAAACCAAGTTTCCCACAGTAGTCGCCGCACTGAGCCACCGCTGGCGGAACATTGCTTCTAATGGGGCATTCATAAGGCGCTGCTGACCGGCCAAGCCGCCAGTTGCTGTGTTTCAACAATCAGCACACTTCTTTTTATGAATAAATTTACTGTACAGTACTTCTTTTTGGCAAATAAACATGTACAGTTCGATTATCCGAACAAACCAGTTTTCCGAACACCCATGTCCCCCAATTACTTCGGGTAATCGACGCTCTACTGTATTGGCAATCAAATTTGGAGTTTAAACCTAGCTAAGTTTTCTCTTCTAAAAGTATACTAATTGCTGTTTAGACCAAGAATGAGGGGAGAACATATTTAAGATAATTTGAGATTAAATGTTAAGTAAATACAGTGTCTATTTATTATAAATATTTTATAAATAAGTCAAGGACGACGACCATTTTCCCCTGCAATCGGAAAACTTGTTTATTTCTTCTGCGATTTGTTTTGTTTGTGCGATTTCTGTAATAGTTAAGAATAATTCCGCTAGAGGAGCAGAAAAAGCACAACTTGAGAGACATCTAGAGAATTAATTGTGCAAATACTTGTCTTTCAAATACTGATTAACTCGTATATTAATGCGGTGGTTGACACACAATTATCAAACGATGTCTAACGAACTGCACAGATGTATCTTAGATAGAACTGTTAAGGATAACGGAACCAAAAATATTTCTAGTGCCGATCCTGGAATCTAAGAAAAAAAGAACGTTTACATTCGACATGCTTCGCTTTTTTTTTTTTTTTTTTAATGGAAATTCACTCGTGGATATAATTTTGTTCATGGAAACGAAAACAATAAATGTGTGTGCTTCGGGCCTCACAAAATCGGAAACCATAATTCAATGTGTTTTCAGAAGAAAACTGAATTGTTTTAACATGATTATTTGTAAATATCGTTAGCTCGAGATCGTTATAGGCTGCAAACGATGTTGAGTACTATGAAATGATAACTCGAGGAAACTAGCTACAGCGGTTTCGTTACAAAACCTATTTCTTTTTTTCTCTGTAATTTCGCTTCCACTTCAATATTAGCTTCGGGGGCACGGTGACAGTGATAGAGCGTTCACCTCCGGTGTTTCCTGGTTCGATCCCAGCTCGCGCCGTGTGGACTTTGTGGTGGACACACCGTGCTCCTGAGTTTTCTCGGGGTTGTCCCGTTTCCTCCCACTTTCTTCATTCCACCATTTCATTCACTTCTCATAATCACGGTCTCCTTTAGCCTAACCGGCATAACCGTGGGACGTAAAACTGAAAGATTTCATTTTTCAATATTAGCTTCGGTTCCAGAACCCGGTTCCGGGACCGATCGGTTTCGGTTGTTGGAAAATTGGTCTCGGTACCGAGTACTAAATAGTTTTATCATGAAATCTTTCTAGGTACCGCATCCGGAATTATTTCTTTAGAAACATCGGTTCAAGTTCCGGAACCGAAATGTAAAATAATCCATTTACGGTTGTTGGTTCCATTAACAACGCTTGTTTTACGTGACACTTTCTGGCATAAACTTCTTTACGGAATAGAATAAGATTTTCCGATCTGTTTAGACATTACTATAATCAATTTTCCCTTTTAAAGTTTTGTACATATATAAATTTTCATGAATACACACAGTCCATTATGACCGATGTGTAATAACGTTCACTTTATTTATTTATTTGCAGATTTATTTCCTCCAGAGAACGTGCAGCCAAAGATATGGCCTTCAAGAGCTGGCCACCGACCAGACTTTATCTTTCCGGATATTACAAGAATATCTTCTCGTATGGTTAACCGAGAAGCATGTGTGACTCAATACGGAACTCCAGGAAGTTGTATGGACATTCGCTTTTGCCCACAGCTTCTTCGACTTCTAAAACAACATCCAGTACCTGCATCAGACTTACAAGTAGTTCAGAAAGCTACGTGTGGGTTCGATGGTGTTAACCCTCTCGTGTGTTGTTCGTTACATGGTGTAAGAACTGGAAGTGGATACATACCAAGTGAGGGTTATTATCCACCGAACACAAGGACTGCTTATAAACCAAATACACCAAATGGCTTCACTGAGAATCCAAAAGTTCATTTTCCTCAAAGACCAAATTTTTCTTCTAACACTCCCGTGCACGTCGGTCCATATACCTCTTATAAACCACAATCTCTACCTCATTCGCCGACCAGACCGACTTTTGTTCATAGTCATCCGAATAAGCCTATTTATCCGCATTATCCAAAGAGACCACATTTTTATCCTGAAGGTCCACAATCCAGACCAAATCCTGAAACTCCACAACCTAGACCAAATATACCAAATGGACCAAATTTTAAACCAAATGTACCTGAGTATCCTAGAAGACCACCAACATATCCAAATATCCCAAATGAGCCAGATTTTAAGCCACACAAACCACGAAGACCTCAATTTCATCCAGATGAACCCAACAGTTTCCCAGGGAAACCACCATTCAGCCCAGGAGTATACAACGTTACGAGACGTCCACAGTTCGAGATACCAGCAAATCGTCCAGGTGTTTCTATTAGGCCAGATTTTCAATCAAAACCTTCAAGTGAAACTAGACCTCCACCGGGAGTACCAAGTGCCACAGAGGCGTCCTCAAAGTTTCCACCTGGTAGTGATTTTACCCCAAGTGTACCCAACACAAATCCAAGAACAAATTCTACAGTTCTAACCAGTCATCACAACATGAAGTTGCTTCCAACTGAGAGATGCGGACGCCTTCTTGATGAACGGATCATTGGAGGAAAAGAAGCAGATCTTGGATCTTATCCGTGGATAGCTCGTATTGGTTACGTACGTAAGTACAAAGCATGCAACTATTATTAGATTATGATGAATTATTTCCAAGTTTGCAACAAACCCTGGATGTTTGAAATAAAACGTCCAATGCTTATAAATTACAAACAGGTGGAGATAAAAGAATGAATGAGAAAGTGAGCTAGGGAAATGTGATATAGCGTATCAAATAAGACATTCTGCTTGCCCAATGATTCCCTCCAATGTACCCCCGTAGGGTTATCCAAAACTTCTAAGGAGCAAGGTACGCACTGGTTTTTCTTACATCATTGGAAGATCGCGGAAAAGCAAATAATTTTTGTAGAAAGAAGTGTTTCGTCTGAGATACAGTTTACGAAATAGCCACAATTTACCTGAATTTATCTGACTATGCAAGAATTAATAACGAAATTTTAACCATTTCGTAAACGGTGCTCTACCTTAAAACCTTCTTGTACAAAAGTTGTTTGTTTTCCATGATCATTTCAGCGATATATTAAGCAACTATTCAAAATTAATTTGGAGGGCTGTTTAAACGGCAGCTACCCCCACCCTCGCTAATCGACACCAAAGGATCTCAATCATTAGTGCGTTGTTTGTGCACTCCTGTGCACGTTTGTGCAATCAATGTTTTCGTATGTGTACAAAAGGAAGACTGAGATATTGGCGTGCCTACTTTAGGCGCCAGCTCTCCACCCCATCAACACCGATTGGTGGCAAAATGGTCTCAATTTGCAGTGCATCGTTCCTCTATGTTTGTGCATCAAAACGAAAACAGCGAAACACAGACGTGGCTGCTGTCTGTTGGAACCGTATGACAGTTTTTTCCACCTTGATGAGGCTTGTTTGTTGCTTCTTCAAGGTTTCACGGAATACTCTGGTCCAATCTATGAAAGTTGTTTTCGAGACTTTTGCTTCATCATTCGTCTAAACATCACAACGAGTTGACACGTTTCTGTTCTTAGAAATTGTAGGACGGCACGTGGCTTCTATTTCGAGTATTTCGGATAATGAAAGGCATATTTTACCGTTTATTTCTCAAAAAGATACAAAACATGGACAAGTGGTCAGTGCTTTGTATTGTACATTAACATATATGCTCCCTAGTACAGTGAATTCTGAAAATAGATCACATAAATGTATTCACCAATGTATCAAACGTTTTTCATTTGAATCCCCTTATAGAACGAAGCAACAAAACTTACGTATTTCAAACAATAAGCTCCTAAGATAGATAAATCTTTGGCGCTTATGAAATGGATGTGTGTTTATCTGTCGCCAAGGTTACATGCATGCCAAGTTCACGATAAGCAATAGGGAAGAATTGGGTTGTAGCAGTCAAACAATATTCAAGGTGTCATCCCGTGTTTCTCCTGATGGTATGAAGGATAGAATTGACTCAGAAAGCTCATCCACAGGTATTGATCCAACGACCTTGCAAATATACAGCCAAAAATCTACAAATATCTTTAAAAGCGACAACTTTACAGTTTATTTTCTGCTTACCTTTTCTTTAATTCACTGGATCATCTTATTTATTGCACTCCGCGTCAATTCACAGCTATGTACTTTTATAATGAAATGTTGCACGACTCCCCCCAGTGGCGCAAATCTTTCTTCAACATTGGGGGGGGGGAAAGTAAAACAGTTTCCTTTTTTTTGTTGTTGTTAAGCGATGCTCAAAATATTTGTGAAGTTGAAAAACAATCCTGTGGAGGATCAGGAAGAAGAGTTGTCTTCAACACTGGGAAGCGGGCAGATTTGAGGCTTATTCTGGGGGGGGGGGGGGCATCAATTTCATCTCACTTTCCTTTGTGCCAATCGGACACAAATCATCACAATTCCCCCAAAAAAACACATTTCAAATCGGATTATTGGGGGGACAGTCCCCCCAGTTCCAAGATTTGAGGGGAGATGTCCCCCTCAAACCCCCAGAATTTGAACCAGTGACTCCCCCCACAAATACACTGAAAAATTGAAGCAAATGAAATGTTCTATCATTTTCTATCTTAACAAAACTAAATAATTATTTAAAAGAATCGACATTTTTGATTTCCAATCTACGGAATAAGTAGAAAGGATAACTGTAATTTCAAGACTCATTTCAAATATCCATAACTATTACAATTTTAATTTTATAGAACCAATCTTCGATATAGAAAGTACATGATCTTGTCCCCACCCGTATTTGGAGCACTAACGATGGGATTAGTGTCATTAGTTAGTATTATGTACGAAAATCGATTGTTTGTACTTCATTAGTTCAGGAGATTCAAGCATAAAACTGGTAGGCAAATTTACGCTGGTCGCCGCCAACTTCAAGCGTTAACGATGAAAATATTGCCATTCGTTAGTGCATCGTTTGTGCACGAAATTGTATAATGTTTGCTTCATTACTTTCGGAGATACACGCAAAACCTGGTTGGATCTGACTTGTGTATTTCAAGCAATAACAATGAAAGTAGTTTCATTCGTTAGTGCATCATTTTGTGCTCGAAACCCCATCGTTTGTTTTAATATTTCCAAAGATCCCCTTCAAGAACTAACAATAAAAGTAGTATCATTCGTCAGTGCACCATTTGTGCTCATTTGTGCATGAAATCTTGTCGTTTGTGCTTCAAAACACTAGTGGGGGAGGGAAAACGTTCACAGCAATCACAACCAGAATTTTGCTTATATTTCCATAAAGCACAAACGACGTGGTTTCTTGCATGAATGAGCAGAAATGATGCAATAACCAATAATATCCTACTAAATTCTATCAGTAGTACTTCGAGTGAGTGAACAATGTAAACTTTCCATCTGAAAAGAAATAACAATAATTTGAATCCACTATACTTTCCTTATTCGGCTTATACCTCATGAACTATTAAAGCAAAATAGGTGGGGTTTTCCCGCAGAAAAGAGCATAAACGAATGGCAGTATTTTCATGGTTAATTTTTGGAGGCCACGAGAGCGAGGCTACTGGCCCTCTACCAGTTTTGGGTTATATCTTCGGAACTAAAGGAAGCACAAATGATGAAGTTTCATACAGAAACGAACACAAACCATGCACTAACCAATGACATTAATCCCATTGTAAGTTTTCCAAGTGGAAGTAAGTTCACACACCTTAATATAGACCTTACCAATCCGAAAACATAACATTCTGCTGAGTAGCCGTAGTGAAGTGGTTAGTGCGTTCACCTCTAGTGCCGCGATTCTATGCTTCGATAAGCTAATGAGTGTTGACACGGCTAAGTCATTTCGTAGAAGACTCGTTGCTCAATTAGGTCTTAACATTAATACTAGTTCAATTCAATCCATAATGTTTTATAAGGCGTGTCTTTTAGAATTTCAATTACCCGAGTCACTGATGATGTAGATAGTTCATTTTAAAATTTTAAATTACTCAGAGCTCCTTGCACATTTAAATTTAACGAAAGTAGAGAGATCGTTTTAAAAAGTTGGTTAATGACCAATTTGATCAGGTTTGCGTATTTTATAAATATTTCTTAATGTCATTTTTAGTTAATCTATTTTTTGTGTTTTTTTAGTTAGGGTCTATTACCTATTTTCTTATTGTATGATAAAATCAGTAAAGATTATTTTTTTTGTCAACTAGCTTATGTTAGATACTTACCCAGAGAGAGTTACGCCCTCTGTAGGGGAGACGACATAACGTGTGGGATTTCCTATCCTACAATGTTCTTAGAGCGAGTTCCATTCTTTTAGTGGGTTCAGATAAAACCACAATAAGTAATTCTACATTAAAAATAAGCATCCATATCCAAAGAAATATATCTACGTAGTATTAAATGTTGAAATGTAATGACAAAATAAAGAAGTACGTACTGCATGCTAAAAAAAATATATACCTACTCCACTGGTGTCATATTTGGAGCACTTAAATACCAACACAGTACTAGTACGAAACAATAGTATCATTAATACGGAACTTTTCTTGCTTTTGTGTGCATTAACGATCAAACTAGAACGCCAATGTGGCACTAATCACTGAAAAATAAGTGGAATTTGCACCTGCAGTAGTGGCGAAGGTGGTGTAGATTCCGCGTAAAGTAGATACGCCAATATTTCAGTTCCTTTCGTACACAAACGAAAATTACGTACACTAACGACTGACTGGTAAGATCGAGCTCCTTCGTGGCTAAGTGGTTAGCGTACGCGCCTTCGGCGCGGAAGACCCGGGTTCAATTCCCGGTGGGAGCTCATGTGGTTCGGATTCCACGTTAATCAATAGGTCCACGTCTCATATAGCCTCGCTGCTGAACGGAACGTAAAACTCAATCAATCAATCAATCAATCAATGACTGGTAAGATCATTTTGGCACCAATCAGCATTGATGGGGGTGGAGTGCGGGTTGGCACCTAAATTATACACGTCAATATGTCACTCTTCCGTTTATGGTCAAATGAAAAGTTTGCGAGCAGAAACGATGCACTAATAATTAAGACCATTTTGCCGTCAGTCGGCAGGGGTGAAGGGCTGCATTTTAGATGGCCCCTTCAAATTAATTTTTGAATACCTTTAAATTGCTTTGTGCCAATGATGCCGATCCTGGAGGGGCCGGGGGCGGCCCCCCTAAAGCTCATGTGGGCCCCTATTGTATTTATGAATATACAATATTTGGCATAATTTGAGTGCAATTTGTCTTAAAATCCTAATATATATATATATATATATATATATATATATATATATATATATATATATATATATATATATATATATATATATATATATACACCTTCTGCATCTGAATGGGCCCCCCAAATTTACAGAAAAATCAGCGCTCTTGCTTTGTGCACAAACGATATACAGAGATTGAGACAACTTTGGTGAAATCTGAAAGAGATAGGGTGCCTATTTAAGCGGACTTGAATTACTGAAACTTTTGTATATTTGAAACTTAGGAACACAGCCAGCCCTAGCTGCAGATTGTCTTAATTCTTGGGAGGCGAGAGTTTCCTATTTTCATAATATTGTGTTTAACAACAGAACAAGAATAGAGATTTAGAAAAAAATCATCAACATGGCTAATTACTTCTTTTATACTGGCAGAAATTCAAAAATTATGATGTCTAGAAGCCATGGTATTGATCAGGCAATACCCACTTTAACGGTGAGCCTTCGGGTCGGCAATAGGTCTTCATCGGCTGTGTACCCGCTGAGATCCTTAGTGCTCCTTTCTATGTTAGCTCGCACCAAGTAAACTTTGTGATGGACAAACATCGTGTGTATGGGTTTTCTCGGGGTTCTCTCGTTTCCTCCCACTTTCTTCATTCCACCATTTCATTCATTTCTCATCATCACCCTCTCCTTTAGCCTAGCCGGCATATTCGTGGGACGTAAAACTTAAAGGATCTTATGGAGAGCAGCTCTGACGCTTGATTTGCCATACTAAAGAGTTCGATTAACATATGCTTCCTGCAGTAGTTAGGTCTTTAGTATGACGCTAATCATACGTCAAAATGACTTTGCATAAAGCCCAAAGATTTCATTTCATTTTTTCCTTTTTATGTTAGCAAATGTCACCTCCATTTCAATATCGTGTAATTAGATAAAACTGAAAAGAAGGTGATTTTTCTGAAGTGCTCAAAAAATGAAGTGGCCCATATTTCAGCCGGAGACGCATGGTCAGCTATGGTTCAGCCTAGTCATCCAATTTGCTCATACATGTTTGGGGGCTAGGTAATCTCTAAAACACAAATGACCACCAGAGCTGCCATGTTGGAGTCTGTCATTTTGAACATTACTTTAATTTTTTCAACAGGGGAGCCAACATGCGAACATAAGCATTTTTTTTTGTAGGACTGTAATACAGCTGACCGTTTTGTCCTATCACCAACCGTGGTCTGTTATAGCCTGTTATAATTTTGCAGTTATCACTAGCTGAACGATATTGCTGACGATTGAAAAACGTGTGGAGATAATCCTGATGTATGGAAATTGCACGTAGTGGCTGCAAAGTTTAATGTGCTACAACCCGTTAGGAAATCCATTTTTCACTATGGTGTAGTTCAAGTTAGCAGCAGATTCCAGGGGACGGGATCTGTGACCGATAAACCTCGTAATGGTTGTCCAGAAACGTTTACAGATGAGTCAACCATTGCCGCTGTTCTCGCATTCTTCAGCAAGTACCTCTAACGTTGCACACAGTGCAGTGAGTCAAACGTCCATACGGATGATACTAGTGGCATCCACACAAAATCCAGATGCACCAGCATTTGACAGGATGATTCAGACCGTCGCCGAATGGGCAACGGAGGAACTGGAATCTAACCTAGATCTTTCCTTGAACATGTTGCTCTCCAATAAGGCATATTTTTATGTGAACGAAGAAGTAAATAAATAAAACCACAACTACGGAAGTGTCAGTAACCCGCATTGGATTGATACATCAGCAACGGTTAGTAACGAATAGGTCTGGGGTGGTATTTTTAGCACGAGAGTTATTAGTAGAGATGCAAGGGCTCGGAAAAAACCGGCTTTTTTGGAAAAAACTCGGTTTTTTCTGCTTCGCTTTTTTGCTTGGGAAATTTTGGGCTTTTTTCAAAATTCTGCTTTAAATTGATAAAGCAGACTTTGTTTCGCTTCTCTATAACACAAAAAGTCATTTAATTAGTGGTTGATGCTGATAATAATATAAAACCTCGAAAATAAACTATGAATTTCGAAAATATATTTCAAACAATTTTTCTTCAACATATTTACATTATGAATTCCACAGGATTAACCAATGTATATAATAAGAATTTTTTAACCTCGTATATACAAAAGTAAGCAGAGTTGGCAAGAACGGTTGTTTTTGAAAATGCCAAAAACCCTTTTTGCGGGATGTTTAAACCAGGCTTTTTTGGTTTAAACCAGGTTTCTTAATTTAGATTTTTTGCTTTATGTATTTATATTACATATTCACAGAAATAAGTTTGTTTCGCCTTGGTGTTATTATGCAACAGCGGGGTTATGCCTTAAGAACTCCCATAAGCTTAAAGAAGTCCGGTCAGTAAATTTCTTAAATTGAGAATCTCCCGCCCTAGCCATCGGGAAAATCCCATCATTACTTGAAATGTAAGACAATAACGGGAAAATCCTGTTATTGCTTTGCATGTAAAACTTAAAGGTCGACGTATCATAATCAGTACGCTAAACAAATTTAGTACGTAGATATCATTGAAAGTCCAATCCAAGCTAATGTTGGAAGCTACGTAGGCAATCGATAAATTTTGCCAATTTCTATAAATATATTTAAGCAATCTTGGCTTACTTATAAAACAACAGGCATTTAGGCATGCAGAAATATACAATTTGGTTTCGTTTCGTATGTTTAGGCTTAACATCCTTACGAAATACCGAGGTTATCAAGGAGAATACTTTCGCTCAAACTGACATCCGAACCGCTACTTGGTTTACGCATGAAAGAAGGGCTGTGGTTCGACCGAGAATTGAACATGGGACACCTTGATTAAAAGGTGAAAAGGAAATAAAACTATTGCAGGTGGTTTGATATCTGGAAACGTCAGCATGAAGTTCACACGATTCGCATTTTTCATTCTTTTTATTTATTTATTTATTTTGGTTTAAATCAGTTATTAAAAAAAGTTGGTGTAAACTCGCCAACCCTAAAAGTAAACACTTCTTTTTTAAAAAATACACAAATAACTAGCAAAATAGTATGTAGTATTTTTACTTCAAAATATTCCATACCCTCTTTTTGAAACAAAATAAAATTAAAATAAAACAAGGGGGCGCGGAGGCTCAGTTGAAGAGCGTTCACCTCCGGTGTTTGGGGTCCCTGGTTCGATTCCAGCTCGCGCCGTGTGGACTTTGTGGTGGACGAGCACCGTGCTCGTGGGTTTTCTCGGGGTTCTCCCGTTTCCTCCTACTTTCTTCATTCCACCACTTCACTCATCTCTCATCATCACAGTCTCCTTGAGCCTAACCGGCATAACCGTGGAACGTAAAACTTAGATTTCATTTCATTTCATTTTTTTAAAATAAACCATAAGAGAATTACTTAGATTTATATGATACACTTAAAGGCTGCACATTTAGAGCTTTTGGTTCTGTATATTCTTGAAATTCTACAGTTAAGTTTTATATAACCACCATCAACGGTTTACCCAACCCTCAAGTTTTCTGAATTTTTAACAAGAGAGATTCAACATATCATTACGGAACTCTCCCCCCCCCCCCCACACACACACACAAAAAAAAAGACTGCGGAATATATTTAAGTTAAGCTAAATACAACTGCACAACAAACATGACTGAGTGATTACCTTTGCGCTTCTATCGGGGATTCAACAAGCATTCGATCATTCTGACAAAGCTTTTCTTCATTCCATCTGTGAATGTAGAAATAGTGCGTGTACTGTGAGTTGGCCGACTTCCTTTCTTATTGTTTTTAAATCGTTATTATTACTAATTACCAGCAGTGACGGTTTTGCGAAAGTTAGGGGGGTGGTCTTTGGGACTGAAGCCCGTTCCCCAAAGTTACGGAATGTCTGCAACAAACGAAATATCTATTAGTTATGCCTTTGCTCAGAAACTTTAAGCTTCCGTCAAATAAAAATTACGAATGTTTAGAAAAACTAAACATTAGTAAGAAAAATCCTTCTCAAAATACTTTTCTAAATCCGCCACTAATTCTCAGTATAAAATGATCTTTAAGGTTGCATCCGGAAGATAATTGCTAAATATATAAACGAAACGAAATATTAGTTATGCCTGTACTCATAAATTTCAAGCTCCTCCCAAATAAAATTAGGACTTTTTAGAAAACGAAACAATCAGAAAAACCCCTCCTAAAGTACTTTTCTAAATCCGCTACTGATTTTCTTGTATAAATTGGTATTCAAGGTTGTGTCCGGAAAACTATTGCTAAATCACTTCACAGCTACAGTATAACAGAAATGTGGAAGTACGGTTTGACGGATATATTGAAAAACGTACGCTTTGACGGATAAATAGAAAACGGGCAAGTTTAACTTTTGCGCTAGAAGCTAGAGTACCAAGCTCTTAGAAATGAAACACGGATGACAAACTAAAATGATCTAGAGAAGAAAAAAATGTCGATAACTCAAAAGTTAAATTAAATAGCCTCTAAAATTGCCCTCAAATACTACATTCTTCATGTTAGCTTTAATTCGTAAAACATGTGCTCCATCCATCCTTGATTGTGAATTTCAGAGCGAAATATATCATTTAGGTCATGGAATTCTTATCTAACTATAGAATATACTATAAGAAAGCTATTTAGATAGAAAAATCATGAAAATGAAAAAAAGCCAAAATTTCCAAAATTCTCGTTTTTTCCCAAAAAAGCCGGCTTTTTATGTGATAAAAACCATCGATTCAAAAAGGCCGGCTTTATTGCATCTCTAGTTATTAGCCAACTTATCTATGACGCACTGAAAGCCGACCAATACCTGCGGGTGTTGAATGAGGGGATTCTGCCATCAGTTTTGTCGGAGGATGGCTCAT
This sequence comes from Thermobia domestica, assembly GCF_964235325.1. Lineage (NCBI taxonomy): Eukaryota > Metazoa > Arthropoda > Insecta > Zygentoma > Lepismatidae > Thermobia > Thermobia domestica. Next base: position 118,221,229 of record NC_137464.1, on the reverse strand, counting down.
ACGCAACATTCTTTCAGCAGGACGGAACTCCTCTCCATTGTGGACGTAATGTAAGAAACTACCTACATCAGCAGTTCCCTGGGAGGTGGGTTGGACATTGGGAGCCTGTAGATTGGCCACCACGCTTCCGGATCTCATACCGGTGGTCTTCTGCTTGTAGGACCACCTTGCGTCCATGGCGTACTCCGTCAAGACTCGGAATTTACAGCACTTGGTGCAACAAATTTGAGGATGTCTGTGTTGTTGTGGCTTCAGACTTTGTTGACTAAATGAGAAGTGGAACAAGTCCGTGACATACACCATTGTTGCAAAGGATGGTCATTTTGAGCAAGTGTTGTTAGGGGATCAACAAGAAAGAAACTAGCCATAATTAGTGAATGGTTAGCGATAAGGAAAAATGGTCAGTGGTATTCCACTTCTGCGAAAAATACATATAAAACATTGCATACTTATCTTTGTATTGCTAACTAGATGTATTGAAGATTACGCTGTCCAATATGGCAGACATGATGGTAACTTATGGTTTGGAGGTGGTCTAACATCTCAAGTGCCATCTGTGGGCAATATGGATCCCCAACCTAACAGCCTTTCCTCTGTCACAACTGTCACCTGTCTTTTAGCCCACCATATATAATGCTACGTAATGCTTGGTGTTTGTCTAGCTACGCCACTGGTCTCAATCTATTAAATAACCCTGTTTCTAGAGTAATGACATAAAACCATATGAACAGCAGTTTGAATGTCTGTTTATTATTACTTCTGCTCAGTCTAAGACAGTGGTGCCCCCCCCCTTATGTCCATGACGCATCCCCCCGAATTGTCTATCCGTAGGTGTTCTTCCATAAAAAAATCTTCTTTTCGATTAATTTTATCCCCCCATCAAACATATTTATATAGATTTTTAACCCCCCCAAATATTTCAATGACGCAGTTTGCGTCATAGCCCCCCCTTCTGGGCACCCCTGTCTAAGAGTACTTGCATGAATAAATTTGTTACAATAAACACTTGACCAGTTTGGAACCCATCGACTGTACATTTCACTGTACATTTCACATGTTGGGTTAGTCTTCAAAAGCATTTCGAACTTAGGCTCACCATAGTATTGTAAATAAATTGTCCTTATCTATATATAAAAATAAAAGTGACCATATTTGTGACTTAACTCTCGCACCACTCGACCAATTTCGATCAAATTTTCAACATAAGTGAGGTTCGGGCTTCTAATGGTTTCTATCATTTCACTATGACGGTGCAAGTTAGGGGAAGTGGAGATATTTAAAAATAATCGAAAATGAGTAATATTATTGTCGAATCCATAGTTTTCTGGATCACTGAGATGATTAATGACACTTCCGATGCCATTTAAATCCAAATTCAGCCCCACAACTTGGGAGTGAGAGGGGAAGATATACAAAAATGATCGAAATTGACTGATATTAGTGTCGACTCAGTTTTTGAGGTCGCTGAGACGAACAGTGACACTCCTGATGCAGTTTAAATGCAGTTCAGCCCTTTATGTTCAAAATGAAATGTATTGCCTCCGTGCGAAGAACGGGTATTCTGCTAGTATTATATAAATACTAGTTGAAATGCCCGTTTGTTGCACGGGGAGAATGTGTTTATGGAAAAATTTGAACCTCTTTCACTCCTGGTTAGAGCCCTTCAGAAACATGATAAACCCACCTTAAGGTAGGATAAACCCAAGATTCATCTCAAATTTTCAGCCGTTTTCCCGTCATGCGATGACAAACTACAAACACCATTGATTTCAATATAACAGTTACAGAATTGCCCTTTCACTGCCTTAAATGCAGAATTTTAAAATCTGCTGTTTATTATTAACGAGGAGCTTTTATATCGAGTTTTCTCTTCCTAACTTGAGAACGGGTTCATAAGATACTAAATTTTTTGCTTAATTTTTTATCCTCCCGAACCCCCTTTGATCAAAGTGACATTATATCTGTAAAAACCTACCTTGAGATAGGTACTAATTATGTTTTCCTTAAATCATTACAAACTATTCGGCTATTTTCCCATGATGCAATCAGAAACAGACAACGTCCCTTCAATGTGGCGAAAAAATTATAGTAGGCTACTTGTTCCCTTTTAAAATGGAAATTTTGAAAACGCCAGGACACGTTCGCTTATTTTTAATGTAGAGTTTTATCTTCTTAACTTGACGGACTCGTGAGATACTTAATTTCTCGCATAACTTTTACCTCCTCTCGCATAACTTCAGGGTACGCATTTTAATCAAAGTGACATGATAAAAACCAGTTCAAGGTGGGTGGGAATTATCTCGCCCCAAATTCATTTCAAACCATTTTCTCGTGATTCGATATCAAATAAGACCCTGTATGCCTGTTAACAGACCACACTATCACTGACATCAAATTTTTGTTCATTAGAATAGTTTAGAAGTGTTGTACTAGAAAAATGTTAAGGCTTATAAAATGATTGATGATACAGGAAGACACGATTTTTTTAAAAAAAAAGACTCTTTCCTTTATTAATATAAATTAATAAATAAAATACTGTAAAGAATGAATATTTTTCTATCTTGATTCACAACTAAATCAATATCTATTTACAGGCGAAGGAGCTTCTGGTTATCTATATCGCTGTGGAGGCAGCCTTATTAACAATCGCTACGTCATCACTGCAGCCCATTGTGTCACAAATCTTCCGGGTGGTTTACAACTGTAAGTATATGAGAACGTGATTCACTTTGCTTATGATACGTAGAATGTTCAATATCTTTTCTTTCTTTATGCACATGTGCGTGAAATGTAAGGAACTTTTTTACAGTTGCAACTAATGCATTTTTACAGCTCATACTTGCATTGTTTGTGCCATTTATTGAACTTTTCTCTTTTTTCTTTATGAATACTTATAAATATTGATTACTCGTATTTGTGACTATTTTCAAGTTGCTTATAGGTAAATTTGGGGCAAAGCAGAGATCAATTAATGCTATGATAATATGTTTGAATTACGTAACTAAATCTTACTTTTGGACTCTAGAACAGAATATACTGTACTTTAAAATTCTAGGGCGACTATTCTAAATTCTAGAGAGCTAAAGCTAATGCCACTGGTAAAATGTGCCCACGCGTGGATTAATTTCTAATTGTACTTTTTATATCAAATTCAATATGCCGAATGAAATTGGAGCTATTTTAAAACATATCAATTCGTGGGGTCACAAAAAAATATGACCTCAATGTTGGCATATTTGAATACCATTTATGCCAATGGTAAAAATACCTACGCTTAGATACATTTCAAATTGCGGTTTCTATAGTTACTACTTTGACGATGTTGAATCCAATAAAACTATTATTAAACATATCCATCCATAGGATCACAAGAAAAATGTCATATTTGGGACGTAAATACATATAAATATTCCAGCTTTGAGGTCATTTTTCTCATGACTCAATGAAGAAATATTTTGAAATAATTCCATTCCATTCAGCACCATCAAGTTAGTATAAAAACGCAATTAGAAATGTATCCATGCACGGGTACTTTCTACCAGTGGCATTAGGGTTAATTCTTTCACCACAAACTGACTAAATGTGTGTAAGGGATTTATGCATAATATTGACCATATAGCTTATTCAGTTACATTTTGTTTAGTGAACTCGGATAGAAGAAACATTACTGATTGTGGATTAAGTTTATTTTGATAGAACAGTGACAACTTTATTTTGTGTAAGACTGCACCTTATTTGAAACAGATAGGAACAATCGGAATGAATCTTTTACATAAAAACAATCAACATGTAATCTTTTACCTAAAAACCATCACCGACAAGTCACTATTGCCACGAATTGTGAATCTTCCATGCAGGAAGTTCTCTCTTTTAACCTCTTCGTCTTGATAAAGGAGATCACTTTTATGTTATCTATTAATTGTTGTATTCTTTCTCTTCCTCTTTCTTCTTCCACAGCTTGTAATACGTCTCTCACAGAACAGTTTCTCCTCAAATAATACCCTAAACTAATTTATTTCCTGCTTATCTCCAATCTTGTTATTTTCCATTCATGTTTTAATAGTTCATTATCTTCTTCTTACTTATTTGATCCAGCTAATCTTTTCTTTCTTTTTTTTTTACTTGTAAACACATGTAGTCATTTATCATACCTTTTTTTGTGTGTGTAATATCGATGTTTCTTCTCTGTATAACATATTTTACACGACACATTTGCAAACCTTTCTTGTCTTTCTTCAAGTATATAAAAAAAATGCTGTTCTTCCTAAATTGTTTCTTATCTACTCCTCGCCTTTCTTTTTATTTGTAGTTCACACTTCAAATTTTCACAAATAATGCCTATCTAGTGACTGAAAATAATCACCTGCTCTACTTTTCTTCTTGAATTTAAACCATACACGCATTTCCCTTTGTTCTTGTCATCACTTGGTCATTTTAATATTTATCATCATCTTATATTCCTCCTGATTTCCCTTAGGTTATGTTAATTTTTACTCCGGATTTCACAACAACAATTATATTATATATAAAAGAAAACAATTAACTCTTCTACAACATACCGAAATGCCTAATCAAACTCTCACTCAATATTTCAAAATAAAAGCAAAAATAGGACTATATTTACTGCTTAATCTTTTTGAAAGAATTTATATTGTTGTTCTTCCCAAACTTGGTGTTATTATTCCATCCCCAACCTTACTATAACCTCAAATGAAATTGAGGAGAGACTTGTGTTGAACATTATTTCCTTTCTCGTTTCTCTCTATCGGTCTTCTTGTATTTTAACTCATTAGTACTTCGTATACAACTTTCTTATGAATCTTTGATCTTTCTACATCATCTTAACTTTTTGTAGAATTCAAATAAAAAAAAAAATCAATTCTTGCCTTCTTGATAAACGTTTTTATTGATTAAAGTAAGCAATGAAACAATCTATGATACCGTGTTTCTTCTAAAGCAATTCTCTTTCAAACTCATTTGTTCAGTCAGGAAATCAGGTAGTTAATATTCTAAGCGTCTTTTTTGCTGTATGCAATATGATAGAAGTTACTCTATAGCTCTCACATTCTATTCCATAGCGAGCGAAAACATTAGAATTCAATACAGACATCTTTTCTTCTAGCATCCCCTTTTATCATATGCTTGATTACAAAGACAGAAAATTTATTTCCTTTTTTTAAAAAAAATATCTCCACTGACTTTCTATAGATTTCGCCTTTTCATATTATTAAGAGCTTTTTAAAACTCATTTTTTTAAAAAATTGAGTCCTTTATCAGTCATAAGCACTTAATTTACTCTTCAGTTCTTACACTATGTGGTCTATTCATACTCTATATGATCAAATATCAGTGCATTCCTTCCACTTGCCTTAAAACTTAATTTTGCTTACTCATTAGCTATCTATTCTTATTTTCTACTGTTACATTGGTTCTCAGTTTCTTATTACTGTTTCCATTGACAACTTCGTGATAGGTTTTTCATATTTCATTACTCTGATTATTTTTTTTAACTTCTCTAAATATAATTTCTAAATATGTTTTCCGAGGTTTTCGTTCTCTTCATAATTGCAATTTAACTTAGAGTCGAAAAAATCAACAGTAGAGATTCCGCGAATCAAATATTTTTTTTTTTTTTTCTTCCTCATCCATATACTGTATACCATAGTAAAATATGTGCAAATGAAAATAATAAATTGTTATTTTTGAACACACATCTCAGATGAAAATTAAAATTCTTTTACTTTCAGTGCTACCGTAAGACTAGGCGAACATGATGTAACTACAGAAGTCGACTGTGATCATCGAGGGGTATGTGCAGACGTACCACAAGATTTCCAACCAGAAGAAGTTATTGTATTTCCAGGCTATGATATTCCCAAATACCGCCATGATGTAGCACTGATCAGATTGGACAGAGAAGCTAATTTCACTTGTAAGTTGAAGGACTAATATGTCTTAAGATAAGTCAATAGACGTTTATACATAGTGTTTCAAAACAACACCGACAGCGTTTGGGAGGTGATTCCTGACACCAAGATAAGACAAAAAGTATAGACCATCCTGAGTGCACAAATTCTTCCTTTCAGAGTTACAATATTTATAGAGGTAGTTGGAGAGTACTTCAAACTATATGCCCGTAGCCAAACTTCCTCTATAAAAATTGCTTCGTGAGTACCGTAGGATTCTGAAACATGTATTTTTGTATAGCGCGTATGTTAGTTTTCCTATGTAAAATCTTGATCTGACTACGATAGGTCCCATAGTTTTGGAGCTATGAACCTTTAAAGTTCATTTTTTCATGTTTTCGGTAGTCTATAATTCCGAAAGGAAGCATTTGTACACCCAGATCGTTCTGTACTTTTTGTCTTATCTTGGTGTCAGGAATCATCTCCCAGACGTTGTCGGCATTGTTTTGAAACACCCTGTATAATTGCTTAAATGGAGGTGCGGTGGCTCTATGGAATGCAAGTCATCTCTGATGCACGGGGTCCATGGCTCGATCCCAGCTCGAGCAAAGTGGGCTGTGTAGTGGACAAATGCCAGGTGCGTGAGCTTTCTTGGGGTTCCCCTGTTTCTTTCCACTTTCTTCATTTCACCGATTCATTTATTTTCATCATCACAGTCTCCTTTAGTCTACACGGTATAACCGTGGGATGTAAAACTGAAAGGTTTCGTTTCACTTTTATGTAGGTAGAGGTGATCAACGTAAGAGATTTACTGAATTTGTAAGAAGAATATATATATTGAGAGTAGAAATTAGTTCGGCCCGTTTGTTTGTGGTCAAAAATTCATTTATTTCAGAACAAAATGAATGAACAGATTAATTAAAGTATTATCCATCACTGGCTACTACTTTTTCCCACCTCTTGGGCAATTTTTGAATTCCATCTCGAACAAAATGTCGCGTCTTTTGAGGCGATCCAAGTTAGGAGCCAATTCTCGATTTCGGTGAAAAAAGTAAACCGGTGACCTGCCAAATTGTGCTGCATCTGCTGGAACAACTAGTAATTAGAAAGAGTAAAATCCGGGGAATACGGCGGGTGTGGTAAAATATCCCAATTAAATGTTTTCAAATAATTTTTTGTACGATTTTTGCGACACGAGGCCGATAACTTTGCTCATATTACGGCCGTTTTTCTCGTAATGCATGGCTCAAACAAATCAGTTGTAGTCGAATCGCCCGTAATGGATCGCCAGGTTGTAGCAGCTCATAGTATACAACACCATTTTGGTCCTACAAGATACACAGTATGACTTTCGAACCATGAATATTTGGCTTTGGCTTTGATGTTGAGGTCTTTGGCAACTACTGACCGGGTATAGCGTTGTATTTGTTCTTGGGGTTGTAGTATATCCATTTCTCATCCCCAGTCACAATCCAATGTAAAAAGAAACACTCGCTTTGTTGCCTTTGAATCACCTACTCGCAAGTGAAAAATGGCCTTGCAACGCCTCTCTGTTTCAGTTCATAAGACACCCAATTGCCTTGCTTGTGAATCATTCCCATGAATTTCAATCGTACGAAAACTGCTTATAGCATAACGCCCAATGATTCTGCAAGCTCCTCTTGCGTTTGACTCGGATCTTTATCGAGTAATGCATCAAACTTTTTATCTTCGAAGTTTTGGCTGTCTATAACGAGGCTTGTTCAACGCTGAAAGTCACCATCACCGGGGAAACCACCATTTTTGAAATGTCGAAACCATTTCCTGCATGATTTATCAGTTGGAGCATTGTCACCATAAACTTCTACAAGCATTCGATGCGCTTCGGCTGCATATTTCTTCCAATTAAAGCAGGAAACTAAAACCTCTTGCAAATGCTTCTTAGTTAACACAGAAATTGACATATTCAACACAGTAATAATAATAATAATAATAATAATAATAATAATAATAATAATAATAATAATAATAATAATAATAATAATAATAATAATAAAAGGTTTTGTATGAAACTCGAAGTGATGTAAACTAAATATTATTGACAGATGTCTAACCTTTATGAAACCACCGAAATCAGCTGTCACTATGAAACATTCATAACAGCCAGAGCCATCGTTTGGAAACAGAACGAGCTAATTTGTACTCCGAACACAAAGGCCAACCAAAAAGTTATGCACAATCCACTACAGCTTGGTAATGGTAAGTAGTAGAGAAATTAAATGTTATAGGTAGTGGGAATGAAATTTTGCAGATAGTGGAAATGGTCCTTGGGAAATATCGCTCGATATATGATCTATTTGCTTCAGTGTACTGCAGCCATCTTTGGTTCCATGAAACGAATACACGTTAGTAAACAGATCTGCACACGAGACGAGACGAGTCGAGATTTAGGGCTATTTCGGCCTGTCTCGGGAAAATGCTGTGTTAACTCTTGTCGAAAATATAGGTCTATCTCATCTCAAGGAGGTCTCAACTCGTTTCGAATTTCGAGACGAGGCTAAAATAATACAAGATAAAAAAAATATATACACTAAAAAAATTAGTATGAGAAATGTGCAGGATTCTGATCAACATACGCAAACTGCCACAAGCTATGACGGAAGGAACTGACACTTGGACAGGACAAGCACGATGAATGGATAATTGACCAGCTAATACTTTTCTGTCGTTTCCAGCTGTCCAGTTTCAAGATGTGGCAAATTTGATCGAGAACGGTCGCGTAGTTCAAGAGTTATGAAGTCAAAAACACTTACTTTCATTTTTTTATATATAGATAAGGACAATTTATAAAGGCACCCAAGAAAGTTCTGTCGCTTTTTGTGGAGGTGTGTTCCATTGACAGTCACACCATGAGTTGAACGCGAGTAGAGAAAAGGCGAAGGTCAGTTGTTGGTGTGGGTATATCCAACATACTACCTAGTTGTGGCAGTTCAATTATACCGTGAACTTGCGTAAGGACAGTGAACATGGGACCTCCACGGAACGTCATAATGACGTGTATGCTGTACGAGTTCAAACTGATGTTTCCTAGGAAAGAATAAAGTTTAATAAAATCCTGAAAATTTCAGTATTATATAAATTGATCGCTTTTCTCCTTTAAAAGCATACGGTAATGTTTGAAAAAGCTGCAACACCTATTTGGACATTCTTAATGAAGTTTATATTCAATAATTCACATCTACAATCTAGTGAATCCTCACATTCAGTATTTTATATTTATAATATCAGAAATTAGAACAATATGAAAATTGCTCCCTTTATGAGCGGTGTTTATATGCTGGATTTCACACCTGCAACTGAGGAATGTAACGAGAACATAACAAAGACAGGGTAAGGGAGAAATAATTTTGCGGAAGCTAACTCGTGTTCACTTTACATTTATAGTTCGTTAGTACATAAATTTTGATATGTATTACGAAATAGGATTCTTCCTCAATGAGCTAAGTAGGAACAAAAGAATTTGAAATACATTAAGATGACATTAAACTGTTCTTATTGTTTAACAAATTTAAAATTGACTACAAAATGAATACGTAACATTTTAATAGATAACGGTAACTATCTGTATCTGATAAATATCTATATCTCATACATATCTAGTTTCTTTCCGGTGGGGGCACTCGGTCGAAAAAGTGTGAAAAGCTCTTTCAGGCCAGCCATCCTGAATGAGGTTTTCCTCATTCATACCAGGCAAATGCTGGGGTGGTACCTAACTTATAGGTCCCAGGGCGCTTCCTTCCTTCCCCAATCCTTTCTTTCTTCTTTTTCCTCAGATAGTGTGATTGCCGAGAGACGTCATCCCTCAAAATATGACGGGCTAAATGGTAATAGATACCGAAAACCCAGAAATCTAAATCCTAATCCTAGTATCTAGTTTCTTGATCCTCTTTACTGTCTTTATCAGAGGTTAATTTGTTAATATCAAGTACTACGAAATAAAATTTTTAGTGTTAAGTGACTTGGGATGAAATCAGTTTTTTTTTTTTTCGAAAGGTTAACTATTAAATTTAGACATTCTTTATCCTTTCAAAATAATAAAGATTATATGAAACCCTACTGGAAAATGTAATATAGTATATATAAAATTATCAAAATGTGTTAAAATTATTGACATATTTTTAATTCTTACATTGTTATAATTTTATATCTCACAATCATATATATTGCTATAAATTACAGTTTGATGCAAATGTATATTAATCATTTTCTCCAAAAATAAATAAATAAATAAATAAATAAATAAATAATAAATAAATACTGGTCTTTGTTACAAGACAGATAACTGAGTCAATACTTCTTCCGAAATAATTTTTAAAAAAATATAAAGTTTTTTCGAGACATTCGAGGCAAGATTAAATTTATCACGAGTAATCTCGTTTCGTCTGATTTATGGTGAGTGGTTTTCGATGAGTTCCTCAATGACAAGCATTTTCATCTGTTGTAATGGTTGAGGGTCTAGATTTTGCAGTCAACATACCGGAGTCCTCTAAAGTTATCTACAAATATTACTTCAATTTATTGTGTTGTCCCCATAGACTGGCAACAACTTCCTGTGAATCAATGTTGCTCAGTTACCTTGGATTTGTAGAATTTCGACCACAGCACAGTAAGTGTAGATCGTTGGCCTAATAAGGTGTCTCATTGATTATGCATGATGGCTTACCTCCAACAGGAAACAGAAAATAAGTATAGGTTAAGTGATAAAGGACCAATTCTTCTACTTACAAATTTCCACTTCTCCGTGCTTAATATTACTGAACTACAGAGTCTGCCCGAATCAGTCATTCAAATATATACTTTTAAAGAGACAACAAACAAGTAAGACACACCACTTTAACTTTCTACACCATCTCATGAATGAAAATGTAATTCTGCCGGTTGATACACAGACGCTGTTCGTTTGTGTGGTGTAGTGCATTTTCGCATGTTGCAATTTCACACGGTGCCCATTATTGAGGAATTTCGCACGGTCCTGTTTATAGAGTTAATCATTCTGCATTCTGCGCTTTCACTATAGGGGCAGGAAGAACACAACAAATGTGAACTAAGTAAGAACATAAAAAAGGAAACACAAGTTAAAATAAATAGGAACAATTGCAATTAATACTAGAGAAGGAGAGCTTAGAAAAGGTTTCACTTTCACAAAAAGAATAATAGAGAAAATAACAGGAAATTAAAATAATTCAGAATAAGACATAGAACAAAAAAAGGAAAACAAAAGTTATAGTAAAGAAGAAGAGAAAAATAACGTAAACTATGGGAAATTGAAATAAATAAGAGAAAAATAAGAATTATTTCAAATTGAAATAGATGAAAAGAAAAAGAATAGCAAATGACAATAAATGAGAACAGAAAAAGAATAATCAAAAATTAAAATAATTAGGAATAGAAGATAGAACAATCACAAATTAAAAGAAATAAAGTATAAAATAAGCAGCACATCAGAGAATTCAGTCAGGAAGTTCAAAAATCGAAGAAAAATGTGCCCGCCCCAGGGCATAGAGAAACACACAACATTGGCTCCGTACTCCAAGACTGTTCTAAGAAGAGTCTTGTCATCTTGTTATTTTCCGATCGACCAGCACGTTAAAGTGGAACCATCATACTTCTATACATCATCAATCCATTTTGTACAATTCATAGCTCATAATTCCAGCTTCTGGAGATAGCTCAAGCTTCTCAAGAATTCTTTTAAGGAATCCGCCACTTCTTAGCTTCTCCACGACTAACTGAAATCGTTCGTCAAGACGGATGTAAGTTGATTTTCTACGCTTCTCCAGATTGCAATGTAAGCCCTGTCTCGTAAAAGCATGAAAACTAGACGTCACATCTGCTTTTAGCACACTCTCAAGCTTCAAGATATATGGTAATCCTACAGTTAGATATGCTGTGGTTTGACATATTGTGCCAACCCTCTACTGGGTTGTTTGTTCTGTGCCTTTGACCATTGAAGTTCCATATTTCTCTTGGAATGTTAAGATTGTCGATCCATTGTTCAATGAAATAATCGTTGAACTCTTCAATTTTCTGGCCAGATAGATAGTCCTCCATGAGAATGAGTAAACCTTTATCTATCCTGCTTAATGGTATTAATGCTACTGTACTACACATAGAATAAATGGATTACGTCTTCATAGTGGAGCTACTTTTCGACGAGACCTATACTATGGAAATTTTACGCCAGATACTTTGGTTGAAATGGTGATGACAGCTGGAGACCTGTGAATTAGAAAACACCGCACCTAGTGTATTGATTGCAGCAAGCTCAAAACTCACTTTCAGCACTCGAGGTTCGCTCTGGCCAGACCACATTTTAAGAAATGTTAACAGTTGCTTGTATGCTCGCTCTGTTTTATCTGGCAGCAATGCATGCAAGACTGGTATAAACAAAGTCTTATGTGTGCTTCCTACATTTGCATGTATGGTATACATTTGGGGAAAATACAGCAACTCTTAAATGTTCCGTCAAGAAACAATTGTGTGCTGGGCCTCAGTGCTAGTTTCAAAACCCTTGTAACCAAAACACAGAATTCGTCTGTCTCCTTCCAGTGCGTCGTATTGTAAAATGAGCATGACTATTGTTGACATACGTTAATTTTCGAAAACAAAATTAGCTTATGATCAACTTAGCCGCAGAATGCCTTGAAAGTAAACCTGTAGAAATATCAATTTCCGAAAACATTGGAGTGGAAACGTATTTGATGTGATGAATCACATGATTGACAAGTGGATCGTGTGAAAATGCATGACACCTCAAGAATGATAAATCCGATAAACAGGACCATGCGAAATTGCTCAATAATGGCCATAGTGTGAAAATTTACGGAATCGTTTCTGTAGCATGTTTTTTCTCCCAGAACTGCAAATTTTACGTCGCGCTGGTTTGAACAGATAAGATAGAGGGCTTTTCGATGCAATTTGTGGTTTGACGTTTCACACTCACACAAGTACAGTGATGCCAACCCAAGTGAAAAATCCCATTTTGTGTTTTTTTTTACGTTAATTTCTTAAAAAGGGACAATGGGAATTTTCCTCGAAATTGGCAGCATATGTGGGATTTTTTTATACTTCACCAATGCCCAAAAAATTCTCTGTGCTCAAGAAGTAAACTGAGGCTTCAATAAGCTTGAAACCAGTCTTAACTGTCAAATTTTGTTAACGAAAAAATGTATGCTAGTACAGAAGTGATTTTGTACAGTGATTTGATATTTTAAAAAAGACACGAAGGAAAGTAATTGTGCTCTGATATATATAAAAAAAAGAATGTAATTAACGGAAGAAAGTAAAAAAAGCAAACGAGAAACCACGAACTTCGGAAACATCTCACATGTAATGACTGGAGATTCTTAGAGGAGAATAAAGTGTTTTCATTATAATGAGGTTGAGTAGAATATGATAGCACAAGGTGTGATGGCAACACTAAATTCTGACAACAAAACGTCCTTATTTTCGCTAACATTTTCATAAGGACATTTTTTATTTCTAAACTATTCCTAAATGTACAAGGTCGAAGCGTACGGATAAATCACTCATGTATTGAAAAAAAATAGTGTTATAGAGTAGCTTCATTTTTTAGATTTTATAATTTTTTTAAACTTTCTGTAATTAACGTAACGTGGGATGCTCAAGAGCGAAATGGAAATTTCTGCCTCTCAAGATTAGATTTTGTAAAGTTTTAGATTGGTATCACTGCACAAGTGTTGCTGTTATGCTCTCAATGGCTAGAGGAAATATTTCTTATAGTTGGCGGGAAATTTGATGGCATTGGACAAGAAATTGCTAGTACGAAACTGACAACACTGTGCTATAGTTTGGCAAATCTTTCCGTAACGATTGTGATATGTTTTAACTCCTGCAGCAGTAGGGCCATTTGATTAAATAATAATAATAATAATAATAATAATAATAATAATACAAAATGTCAACTTACTATACTAATCGTAGGAATCGGTAGTTAATGTATTTAAACATCACTGACTACAATGAAATGTACTTTATTTTTTGACAGACTTTTAGTAAGTATATTTTCATAACAGCAGAAACCATGTATGTACTTAACATATTCGTTCATTAAAGTCAACTTACTAAAATATATAATTTCATGATGATTTGTAAATGTTTTGAATAAATTATTACTAACATGCGAAGAAATTACTTACAAATTATATCAATTAATAATGCATGCAAGTAAGTTTAGCTTGGCATGTGCGTAATAACAACACGCGGCATATTGTTGATAAATTTTGAATATATTATAAGATTTCACTGACAGTATATAGAAAATTTTAATTTAAAAAAAACTAATGTCACGTTGAAACCAGGACCGTCTTTAACGTATAGGCTCGATGGGCACTCACCCAGGGCACCCATGAGCATAGGGGTCCCATGCTAATCTGTATTGAGTATTATTGATTGTTGTGTTCTTCAAGGCGTGTGTATTGTTCAAATATTTATCATATTGATTAATCGCGAAGTTCGTGACCAGGAAGACTCAAAGGCAGTCAGACCTATGACCCAACAGAGCCGGTGACCCTGAGTGACCTGCTGTGATGCGGACAGACCCATGGCCTGCAGTGACCTGGTCTGACCTGGACAGATCCATGAACCAGATAGACTCGAGACGACGAAATATCGTCATACATATGGGAATATATGTGAAGCTGTTACTGTAGTTTCAAGAAACACAATTCTCTCCTCTCTTTTTGTTTTCTCATTAAATCTATAAATCTTTCTTGCTTGTTATTTATGCCTGTGTGTGCCCAAAAAAAAATTACATTGTAAGACAACTACAACATTTATCACAGTATAAACGTGTTAAAATAACGGAAAAGGTAAGCTACACATTTCTCTTATAAAGAACCATCAAACTTTCATTGAGCGAATTCATAAAACTTGTTCAGAATATAAAAGATACTGCACAGCGAAAACAGTGTTAAATCTTTTTGTATGATCAATGTTCATAAAATACAGTACCTAGGTATTTTTTTTCAGTATGGAAAGATGATTAAAGATGAAATTATATTTAAAATATTCTAGATATGATATTCTAATTAAGAAATGTCACACCAAGTATGAAATGAATGTTCGATCTCAAATAGTGGATACTGTTAACCCTCGAACTACAATCCCCTCTACTTTGTGCCTACCTCAGTGTATATATATATATATATATATATATATATATATATATATATAATATGTAATGATTGTTCCAATCGTTTCTTTAAAATTTTTTAGAAAATATTGGCCAACATATTTAGTTAAAGCGTATACCTTACGGTGGTTCAAATTGAACGTTAGGTGTTTCATAAAATTTGCTATTTTAAGTTGGTGGGCACAAAGTAGTTCCCCCTCCTCCGTTGGTTGATGTGACTGACATTTAGAATTGTCACTCCTAGGTGGCAGCATAATAAATAACTGTTAGTCTTATCCTGTGTATTGTTCACTTCAGTCTCTGTAGATTTTTGTGACAGCTTCTGATTTAATCTTAAGACCCCCCTCCCCCCTTGGTAGTCCGCGTTGCAAAACATACATAGGTGATGGTACGAGGGTTATTCCATTATAGAATTCTGAGGTAATGCTGCAGAACTGATATTTCGACTGCTTCCGGGTCTGTCCGGATCAGATCGGGTCTGAGAAGCGAGACACATACCCAAATGACTTCGACAAAAGTCGAGACCTAAGTGACCTGGTGACCCGTGCTATACAGCATATTTTTAATATTTTAACATCAGTTATCTTAAGCAGTATATGTTAAATATATGTTTAACAAAATATACAATATATACATTATAATATTACAATATATACAATAAAATAAATATATGTATATACAATAAAATAAAACAATATATACAGTAAAATAAATATATGTTTAATAATATCGAACATCACTATTTTATTCCTGTGAGAGGTTGTCGTTAGATCCGTATCACACTGGTTTGCCCAGGGACCCACAATGCTTTTCAAGGCAGCTGTAGTTGAAACCTCCAGCTTTTCCAGTAATTTTATTTTCAGTGTTGTTCAAGCTCATGATTTAATTATAACGTTGTGGTGCTTCTTTCTGACATATTATTTATCTCATTTTAGCGTATGTTCATCCAATTTGCTTGCCATTCGGATCAATACTGAGTAAAAATTTCACCGGAAACAAAGGATTTGTTGCTGGATGGGGGATCACTGACGTAGGTAAGGTTATCTAAACTTTTGGAATATTGTACACATAGAATTTATACATATATGCTTATAGTCGTAATTTCTTTCAATAAATATAATAATCAGTACTAAGGACTGTTTAAATTTAATGAGGATTTGTAAGGTCGCAACTTTGAAAGTGAGCAAACGAAGTGTGTAATGCCTTTTAAATAATATCGATATTCTGAAAGTGATGACACAATTGCCAGCATAAAAGCTTTTGTTTGGGAGGAGAGCACCGGCCTTGTGATATGTACAGTATTAAGCGAAGTATCTAATTCTTTATACGTTACATAACAGGATCTTTCGTTTTAAATAACTTTACAATTCGTACACTTTGAATAGTTTTTTCTATGTTGATTTTTCAAGTAAAGGGACAATAGCTAATTTATAGCTTTATTACGTTACTTTCCAATACTTTTACAAAATTATAATGTTTATTAATATATCAAAGGAAAGAAGAAAGGGGAAACAAATGTGACAGTAGAAAGAAGGAAGGAAAGGTAAATTACTGTGAGAAGATAAGTGTTAGATAGATGTAAGGAATATATATTTAAAAAAAAAAAAAAAATTGTAAAAATTAGCAGCAATTGCGTAGTCTAGACGTTGAAGAAAAAAATACCAAATGAAGACTGAGCGATGAATTTGAACAAAACCTTTAACGACATAAAAAATTGAAAATTGGGTTAATACCAGTAATATACTTGTTGAGTTAAAAATTTAGGGAAAGAATTGAATAGAGAAATTGTTTTGAATATGTTATTAGATACATGTAAGGGGAGAATGATTGTGAGAAACAAACAATTGTAGACAAATATTAGAAGTGTACAATAACTAACCTTGTATTGCATGCAATGAGTAATGTACTGCAAATGTTAAGCAGAATATTATATGTCAAAACAAATTAGTAAATTACTAAGAAATAGTGAGAGTATAGAAAGCAAAAGGCACAATATACGCTATTAGTTTACTTAGAGAAATCTTTGAAAGATTCGTGGAATGCACATTGCACGTTGATTCATATCAGTGCATGCTTGTTTATTTAAAGTCTCCTTCGGTCATGTTCGCTCAGTAGAGTATATTTTCAATCAAATTTAGCCATCAATTTCTGTACCTTAACGCCACAAACTATTGTACGCTTCTAATACTGAGCGGTTTGAACCAAAGTTGCAGTATGCCATCTTTGGTTCAAACGTAAGAAAGTACTGTATATGTAATGTTTATTCATTCGGAGAAATGTTTCAACCATACAAATTTAAATATTTTGTTAAATGTGGAATGGAAGGGAAGATCAGATATTTACATATGAATTAACTAATAAGAGTTACAGTACAAGAGGATATGAAATAATAAATTGTAATAGGAAAGGAAGTTCGGCATGGGTAATTATCGTGGTTATATTTGTGCTCACTTGCTCAGAAACTGTGACGTTTGGCCATGATTCATTTCATTATTATCGAAGTCTATAGTCCCACATTTTGTTGAAGATTAGCGAGGAGTTTCACATGTTTCCAACTAAGGTTAAATCAAGTACAGCAGCAGCAGCAGCAGCAGCAGCAGCAGCAGCAGCAGCAGCAGCAGCAACAACAGCAACAACAACAACAACAACAACAACAACAACAACAACAACAACAACTACAACAACAACAACAACAACTACAACAACAACAACTACAACTACAACAACAACAACTACAACTACAACAACAACAACAACTACAACAACAACAACAACTACAACAACAACAACTACTACTACTAAATAATAATAATAATAATACGTAGAGAAACAAGTGTAACTTTCATTCGCATTTCGCTAAAGAGACTAATGGAGCTTAAATCCTGTTTGATATAGGCTCCTATATTACCTTCTGTAACTCGATCTACGCTGAATACTCTGTCGATTGAAGAGATATTACTATCATATTTTTCCTTTTTATGTATCATATTTAGGGCAAATTAATTTTGTTCTGATATCTTCGTAGCTGTTCTAAATATTGAAAGGAATTTTTAAGTGGAAGATTATATTACACAACTTATTATATTACTACAAGGTTGAATCTTACGTATTATTGAACGTAATGCTACTATTGTATTTGGTCTTCGAAAGATGTGAAACCTCTACAAACTTTATATTCTTTCTCCCATGCTCAGTATTCAACAGAGGTCTATATACTATAATGCGTCTTCTTCTTTATACGTAAATTAAGTAAGAATAATGATCGATATAAGGGTGGAATCCAGTATCCTTAGCGGACCCGATAAACTATATTCCCATTTATTCTCATTTAGCTATAAATATTTTTGGAGTGCAGTTCATGTTTTCTTCTGTCCGGGATTTGCAGGGGGGGGGGATAAGGGGAATTTCCTCTTCACTTGCTGTTTTCATTTTATGTATATTTGAGAATGGAGGGAGAGGAAAAAAGTACATTCTTACCGTTAACTGTCAAAATTCTTTCATAAGCGTTTGTTACTTTCATCTCCCACTTTAAAGCAAGTAAATACTGCATTTAATTAATGCATCACGAGAGAATGACTTCGCAAGAAATGTTAATGCTCAGAAGGAACTTCATTTGAATCAACGCAAGATATTTAATATTGTATTCTATGCAGTTACATACTTAACGGGGTGACTTTAGGGCCTAAGCACTCACCGAAATTTTATCGCAGATTTTTATTGTTTTATATGTACTGCAGAATTTTCATATTTCCAGGAATAAAGTTAGCAAAGCCCATCCCGAAACAAGCAAAGCCCCTCGAAACAAAATCGTATATATCCCACTGATTCTATGAAATGGAAAATTCAACTAAAATTACATACAAATATTATTATTTTATTCTGTACTGTAGCGTCTGGTAAATTTATACATATGCTTAACGTATCAAACTTATATTCTAAAAGGTATTATGGACCAGGCCCCATGTAGGGGAAAAAAAAAACAGCTACTCTGAATAATTCCTGATCGTATATACCTAAATTAAACAAGTTATCATTAATAGAAATACATAGTTCTACACACAAACTTCTTACTCTGTGTTAAGAAAATTATTTTATAACATATTAGCATTGAAAGATGCCTTCAACGCTAAAACGAAACTCCCAGAGGCGAGCCTTTGCACCTTGCCAAGAATGCGTGCAAGCCCCAGCGATAATACAGTGTGTCCAATATACAATGCAACCCGGAGTTTAGGATAGTACAACTTTTGAACCTGAAACGATACACAAATAATGGTTATACCAAAATGAAGCTTTGTTCATGCATATATTTTTAAACTAGGAAGCAACGATTGAAGTTTACTAGGAATCACACAATGTTGCCAGATGTAACCGAAGGTGTAAATCAATTTTTTTTTTGTTTGCAAAACACGTAAATTGACTCATAACTCATACGTATGAATGTTCTGTCGTTAATTTTCAGTTTGCTTAGTCGGAGTAGCTTGGAAACTATGTATAAGAAAAAAAGAATTTTTCATTTCTACCGATAACTAATCGGATGGGGCCTCTATAAGGAGGAACTGGGAAATCGTAGTTTTCATAAATTAACACTCTGAATTGGCAACACTGTTGATATTTCAGTGCATCAAAAGGTGTGTTAAGGATCTGTCTACATTATGCAATTCCTGGAAACAACGAGAAAGAAACTTTGAAATTACCATGATAAAGCTTTTATTTACATGCACCCGGCAACACTGCTTTTCATTCCAATGGGGCTACTTAAAGCAAGAAGTAAACAAGAACAATCCTCGAACTATACAAGACCTGGAAACGAACATTCGCAGTGCCATAGAGAATATTAACACTTCTACTCTTTGTAAAGTTGCTGCCAACATGGTGAAACATGTGAACCAGTGTTTGAATCAAAACAGGGGGCACTCCCAGCATCTGTTATAGAGCTGATAATTCATTTCGGTGATAATTGCAGCGTTGCCGAGTGCACGTAAGTAAAAGTTTTATCATGATAATTACAAAGTTTGTTTTTCGTTCTTTTCAGGAATTGCATAATGTAGACATATCCTTAACACCTTTTGATGCACTGAAATATCAGTAGTGTTGCCAATTTAGAGTGTTACTTTATGAAAACTAAGATTTCCCTAGTTCCTGCTTATAGAGGTCCCATCCGATTACTTACTGTTGGAAATGAAAAATTCTTTTTTCTGATCCATAGTTTCCATGCTACTCCAACTAAGCAAACTGAAAATTAACGACAGAACATCCATACGTATGAATTATGATTCAATTTACGTGCTTTGTAAAAAAAAAAAAAAATGATTTACACCTTCAGTTACATCTGGCAACACTGTGTGGTTCCTAGTAAACTTCAATCATTGCTTCCTAGTTTAAAAATATATACATGAACAAGGCTTTATTTTGGTATAAACATTATTTGTGTATCGTTTCAGGTTCAAAAGTTGTACTATCCTAAACTCCGGGTTGCGTTGTATATTGAACACCCTGTAGCTTCGCTCTGTGAGCAGCATAGCCCGTAAGCCTGTCTAGCGAGCTGGTGATGTTCAGATGGAAAGGTCTCCAACTGTTTCAACCTACTATTTTTTACCCAAAAGACCGAAATGTTGAAGTATTGCCTTTATTTTATAAGAAATCAAAGATAAACAAAATATACGATGGAAAACAAGAGTAGGCCCGGCCTCAGAGTCTCATAGTACGCTTCGCCACTCTATAAACCTATATTGCTGCGCATTCTATTGCTTAAAACGAATGTAAATTCATGTAGCAAGTATCTTAACTAGAACGATCTCTTTACGAACTGGAGGGGGGTTAAATGCATTTTGGGGAAGTTTCAGATATCTAACCTTGGTAATGCCGTCTCTGGTAATAAACAATATGTACCATGAACTCAAAACTCAAAAAGAGATCTGATATATATTATTGTGTATTCAACACATCTCTTTCAATTTATTCCTGTTTGGACTGTACAGAAAGTCACTTCAATGTACTTAATAAATAATTAACAATAATACTCAATAATAATAAAATCATACCTGTACTTATTTTACCGTATTTAAGTATTTCGTGCATCAATTTGTAAATCATAAAAAGTTGCAATGACTTTAAAAAAGTGCATTAACTCAGTTATTAAACTAGGTTGTCTACTGATATAAAGTTTAATGTGTTTTTCTCTTAAATATTTTAACAGGTACCTCAGGAGGAACAAATACTTTGCAGTATGTAAGTTTGGAGATAGTGGGCAATGACAAGTGTGCATCTGCATTTAGGAATCAGGCTCAGATTGGAGATCAACAGATATGTGCAGGAGGTCAGGATGGAAAAGATTCTTGTGAGGGTGACAGTGGAGGACCTTTAATGAAACCCGAGCAACCAGATGGATTTCCTCGATACTTCCTCATCGGTGTTGTGTCATTTGGTGCTAAAAGTTGCGGAACTGAGGCTCTTCCTGGGGTTTACACAAGGGTCAGCGAGTACGTACAATGGGTTCTGGATAATATTAGAGAATGAGATTATATATGAGTGTACGATATGTGATTTGCTCTCTACAAATTTTGAGACAAAATAATGCAAAGAAAAACTTTAGTGCCATTTAAAAAAAGAAAGGCTGTGCGAACAGATAATATTACGACAAGATAATATTTTGAGTGAACTGCTGAATTATTAAAAGTCGTTTCAGAACATAATATTCTGAAATCACAAGTGTATTTTATAACGTTGGTGTAACTAAGGAAAGAAGTTCTTTTTAAAAGGAAAATATTTTTAAAAATCCATGAGGACATATTGTTTTTGTGATTGCATCTGTGTGTTGTAATAGATGTTTACTGATTTTTAATGTTTTTATTTGATCTGAGAAATATATACTTAACGCTTTTGCAGTAACGTATAAGTAGTATAATTTCAATTAAATAATATTAAATGACTCAAGAAATTGGTTTCCGAAGTTTTACCAATAAATTTCGGAAATTACTTGAACTAATTCGAGTAAAAAAAACTGTTTTCAAAATTTTGAGATAGTTTGTTGTGTTGTTATCAATTACAACGTAAATTGTGGTAACAAAAATCTACTGTACTTTATGACAGGGATTATAAAAATGAATTTGGGAGAGCTCAAACTAAATCTGCAAAAATTGAGCTAAGCTTATGCTTAAACTCCTAATTTTAAAATTACCTACTCAACTGAAACTTACTTTTCATTTTAGCTACGCTTAACTTCAAGATTGTTACAATCGGCAAAATTTAAAATACTTAATAGTAATAATAAAATATACCAGTAGCTATATCGTTGTGTGCCTATGCTACTGAGGCTTACCTGAGCTCAGAAGCACAGCGCACACTAGACGCTCTTTTCCAGATGAGGTTTCCATACCCAGTGGTGGCGTAAGGCAAACTGGGGCCCGGGGCCAGTCAAGTAGATCGGGGCCCCTTTTCGAACAATCGTGATTTATACACTTCTACGTTTGACATTCATTTACATAACCATTCTTTCTGTATACTCCTCCCCCTTTCCCGTTGGTGTGTGTGTTTACATTATTGTAATCTGAGATAAATTAAACAAATGGGGGTGACATTCAGAACCCCTGTCTATTTTTCAAATGCTTAGAACCGCCTTCAGGCTGATATCTAAACATAAAACTGGACCAGGCTATCATTGCATATTTTTACTTTTTTTAAATTCATTTTCAAACAAAGGACACGATAGAAAAAGGATTAGGGATACAAGTGTAACGGAAACTACAACCCACGACAAAAATAGCATAATCTTAAGAACAAACAAAACGTAACAATCAAAAATCCTACACCTATATTAGCCTAGTATCAACGCGTACTATAATTAGATGGAATAGTGGAAGTAATGTTCCTAACATACATTTAGAGTCAAATTTACGAATGGAACGTAACAATGAGCTGATATTGCAAAAATTGCAAATAATAATATAACCGATGCGATTTCTAAATGTAAGCTCTATGTTTTCTAGAATATTTTTGTTCGGTTCTCGCGTTTGGTGTTTCTCCTGCACAATTTCTCATATGGTTGTTTATTTATGGTTTCTCCCTGTCTGAATTTACGCTAGATGGATTTTATTTGATTAGATTTTTCTTCTGCAATTAGCCCAATTTACTTTAACGTTCGGTTTCTCTCCAGTGATCATACACAATAGTCAAATAATTTTTGTTTCCTTTACCGAACTATCCGTAAATAATGGATAGAATAGATTTCTCCCCTGCGTGTCTTCTTCATTCATCTTTTACTAGATTTCTCTCCAGTGATAATGTACGTTCTATTTAGTCCCACTGCTTTTGCCGAAGTATCAATGAATAGTTAAGCACTAGAATATTTCTCTCTTGCTGGTCCTTTTCACTATTGTTTCCAGATTTTACACTTGTTTTATGATTATATAGTCGAGTCAAAATACGGTTTGGCCTGGGGAAAATTGCAACCTTTAGTTTTACACCTGTATTTTGTTTAGGTACCTCACCTGATGAAAATATCCAAAATTCGACAAAATCGGACCACGGGAACACCCCCAAAAACGGTTTTCAAAATGGCGGACCATGGTTTTTCGAAAAAATAGTAGACCTTTACGTTGGCGGCTCTAGTAGCCCTCTTAATTGACACAGAGACATGAATGATACCTCGTTGGAACGCTCATAGACCACAATTCCAACGAAGTGAGTTTTGTACCCATCATGCCCAACCCGTAGAAGAAGAAGAAGAAGAAGAAGAAGAAAGTCGATTTTTTTTTTTTTAAATTAATATTTCTTGGACCCTGGCAACACTGTACGTCCTTATACTCTGGCAGAAAAATTCCCACGTGTAGACCAGACATTGGTAACAATAATAAAAAAATGAAGGACGGAGGTTCAACAGTAAGGGAGATAAAAATTCGAAACCGCGGACCAAGGAGGGTCACTCTGTATATTTTTTTTTACTGTGGTCTAACTTCTGTTTCTTAGATCTAGCATCTTCCCTAATTGTCACAGAGACATGAAGCATACCGCGTTGGAAAGCTTATGGAACCACCTTGCCAACGACGTATAGTTTGTGCCCCCTGTGCCCAACCTGTAGAAAAAGAAGAAGAAGAAGAAACCTTGAAAAAATTGGGAAAACCTACACTTTTACCTTTCTTGGGCTCTGGCAACCCTGATAATCGTTCTACGCATGAAAAATCTTGTTTCTTTCTTTAAATCAAAGATCGCTTTAATATAAGTACTATGCCTAAAACAAAAACATTATTAAGCAACAGAATGGGAATAACGAAAGACTTTGGGAGGCAAATTACACATCTACATGGTCATTGCTTACACTAACACTGTCCTCACCATATTCATTTAAACAGTTAAAACATTTAGTTTCTTGGCACACACCACAAGTAATACAAAATACTGTAGGTCATACCATAATACAGTGTACAAGACAATTCGTTTTATAGAAACATAACACCTATATATAAAGCAAAAATATTCTAAAGCAAAAGAATGGGAAGACGAAAGACTTTGGGAGGTAAATTACACATCTACATCGTCATCGCCTACGCCAACACTGTCCTCACCATATTCATTTAAACAGTTAAAACATTCAGTTTCTTGGCACACACCACAAGCAATAGTACATGGAAGGCCATGCTTTCTGCAAGTACAATACGTTCTTGCACACCCGGTAGCACAGTTGCAATGAACAATGGTGAGCAAATTCCATACCCATCAAACACGATGGTTGATGTGCCATATTTACGAACCGTATACTCAGCAAATGAAGCAGCGATATTGTCGTACGAACTGCCTTTACACCATGGTAGTCTATGTAACAGAGATCCTCCGTCTAAGACATACAGAATATTGTCTGGCTCCGTTTCCTCAAACTGTGCGGTCTGCTGCTTACTGAACTCTAGTATCGCATGGGCCAGTGGGGCTTTGTCTGCCTTACGCATCATGCTGGGTGACTCAAATAAAGCTGGTGGGTAGGCACATAATTCATGCGCTAAAGGTCTCCTCTAAAGATGTGCTGCCTACATTAGCTTCAACTAACAGTCTTTGAAACAAAAGATTCGAATCGATGGAGATATCGCTGCTGATTTTAACACCACTCGGGGATGCTAGAGTTTTGACTTTATCTGCACGTTTCCACTTCACAGTGAACAGGTCTTTGCCAGATAGTTCTTCGTCTAATTGAAAATAAATTATGGACGTTGAGCGAGGAATCCGCTGTGACAATGTTTTAACTGTTTAAATGAATATGGTGAGGACAGTGTTAGCGTAGGCGATGACGATGTAGATGTGTAATTTACCTCCCAAAGTCTTTCGTCTTCCCATTCTTTTGCTTTAGAATATTTTTGCTGTGTCAGTGGCAATGTTTCTCAACGATTTGTCTCCGTCAAATGGTGAGATGGGCTACAGTCGTGCAAGAATGCGACGTGTGTCACTGATATCACGTGACATTCTTGACGTTTCGGCTTCTTTATGTTGTTCGCTAGTGACATATGCTGTATGAGTAAGAGTTTGCATCGTTAGATTGTACTCGGAGCATGCTGGCATTGAGAACACCCACAAAGATCGTTGCATCTCCGACATTCCACTCCAGTGGATTTTAGTGATCTCATCAGAACCTGCTCTATGACTAGATCAGATGACAACCCAGCCCAATAACGCTTGCTGCTTCTAATAACTCCGAACCCATTTTGAAAGATTTCGTGAACTGTTGGATTAACCGATGGCAGCGATAACATTGTTTGCAGGTACAAGCACATCAACTTCAATAATTGAAGTATCCTGCTGCAGCGAATATGGGAATGCACACTCCTATAGCATCAAGGTGACCCTCCCAGCTTCCTGTTCGGTCTGCTGCCACAAGTTTCCTTGCTGTAGTCAACATGCGCTGGTATGCAAGCTACAACTGACTTGTTTTTGATGTGTTAATAAGTTCTGACTTTCGTTCTTCTATTTTTTCTCGGGCTTCTTGAAGAAGAGGTGAAGAACTAGCTCCAGTTACAGTAATCCCGACATCAGACTCTGGTAGAGAGAGTAAGCATCGTTGATAGTTCTGTGTGTTCCGTTATCGGTCTTTAGAAAAACATTCTTCACAGGCAATGCACTTAATGCGAGCTCAACCATCATGTGCGCACGGAAGGCTCTTGCTACGGACTTGCCACTTAACATATGTACAACCGTAACTTTCTCCATAAACCTCATGCAAGATTTCACGTAAGCCTGAACCATCCATCAGGGAACCAATTGCTCCTAGAAGGTTCATCAGAGTATGAAATGAGCCCAATAGGAGAACCGTGTCCTTAATACTGCTGTTATGTGCTCTGTCGTGCAGGATACGTGAAGCTTTCCAAAACAGTGGTTGGTCTAAGGTGATGACTGGTGTGACTTCATATTTTCTCGCAAGGTTATTCAGGTACACTAAAGTGGAATAGATGCATGACATATCAGATGGATGGAGGTCAATAATCGGTAAGCAGAGAACAGTGGATTTCCCTGAATGATGAAGAGATGGATCTGCGTTAAGGCCTGCATCATTCCTGACCAGTTTGGTATGCGTGACGGAAAGTGCCAGGAAAGTTTCCACAAAATATCCAGGGAGTTTTCGTTCGGTGATGATGCTGTTACCAGTTCACAGTTGACCTTTTCAAGAATAGCCCTGGCTTCAGTGTATGCGTGAATGTTAACACTGGCAAGGGACTTTACATCAGCATCAGAGACGAGCTTCCGAAGAATGGTTAGACTGATAGTAGTGGATGGAGTAATGGCCGCCAACATTCACATACCATGGAATGTGCCTAAACCACTCAGCGTTTGGAGATTATGGTCTACATTATCCGCTGCAAAGGGGAGAGTCTGGTCTGTTGACATTTCGATCACACGATTACCAAATGTACTTGCAGCACAGCGTTCAAACCGCTGCACTTCCGCGTATGAAGAGCAAAATCCCAGGTGATGCAGCGTGTCAATCAGGTGTTTCGATCGATGATGGTGGTGCAGCTGCACATCAACACCTAACTGCAGAGGAGCTAATATAGCTCTTGGTCTGGCTGCTTGCATCAAACACTGGCCAATCGATGCTATTTTGGTTTCATTGTCCTTTCCGGCAAAAAGTGTGGCATAGAATAGTTTAAGGCTAGGTGGAATGTACTGAAGGGATTCCTGAATGGTCAAGTCGCTGGGTGAAGGATATGTACCACTTCCAGTTTGTAGTTTGGATTTTATGTCGCTTTTGATCAGTCGAGCTACGGTTTCTAATATTCTATTTTTTCCTTTTCTTCATCATACTCTCGTGGTAAATCACGGTATGCCCGTAGAATGTGATTGGCAGTTTCTCGAAGTGTAATGAAGTCGTTTTTTCCACTGTCACTAGAAATTATAATTTTTTCACCGAAGTACTCCATTAGTTGACGCTTTATGTGCCGTCTGTCATATGCAATGTGATCGATCCCTACAGAAATGTGGCCATTTTTGTAACAAGTTTTCCCACAGTTAGTTGCTCATCATCGTGCTCTTCCAAATAACTACAGATGCGCTGAAATGCTCGGATTCTCTCATCATTTGTAGGTCGGCCAGCCCGGATTTTTTTTTTTTGACGCTAACTGATTATCGGTGCAGTATTGTTGAGGAATTGCTTTACCTGTTCGAAAGTTGATACTGCATGATCTGTGATAGACACAGTCTGCTGCATGAAGATCAGATGAGAAGTACACAATTCGACCTCGGACAGTTTGTGACCAGGTATCGTTTCGTTCACTGCAACACTTTAAAATGCTGTGTGGCAATGCTTGTGTTTTCACTCGCACATTTTCTGATTTCAACACGTGACGGTCATCAAATAAGACAGGCGTTCCGCAAAACAGGCAGTCACTGTTGCTGTTGAAGGACCCACCCGACGAGCGAGTAACTTGTTTTTGAATCGGCGATGACGTTTTTCTTTTTAGGACAATCGCAATATCTTTTTTATCAATGTAACGTTTGCGACAAGAGACATGAACCACCATACCTGTAGCGGCAAGAATGTTACTACCGCGAGCCTAAGCTGGCATTGTTCACTCCTTCAGCTCCCTTTTCTTGAAGTGGGATGAGGTTATCGTCAGGATCTAGGCTTCTGCAGATGATACACAAACGTGTAAGGGAATCAGCCATGGTTCTTCAGTGCCTAGGTTCATGCAAGACTATGATATGTAGAAAAGCTTAAGGAACCCCATTTCCAACGACGCATCGTTTGTGCCCCCTGTACTCAACGATTATCAGGGTTGCCAGAGCCCAAGAAAGGTAAAAGTTTAGATTTTCCCAATTTTTTCAAGGTTTCTTCTTCTTTTTCTACAGGTTGGGCACAGGGGACACAAACAATACGTCGTTGACAAGGTGGTTTCATAAGCTTTCCAACGCGGTATGCTTCATGTCTCTGTGACAATTAGGAAGGATGCTAGATCTAAGAAACAGAAGTTAGACCACAGTAAAAAAATATACAGAGCGACCCTCCTTGGTCCGCGGTTTCGAATTTTTATCTCCCTTACTGTTGAACCTCCGTCCTTCATTTTTTAATATTGTTATCAATGTCTCGTCTATGCGTGGGATTTTTTCTGCCGGCGTATGAGGATGTACACGGTTGCCAGGGTTCAAGAAATATCAATAAAAAAGCAAAAAATCGGCTTTCTTCTTCTTCTTCTACGGGTTGGGCATGATGGGTACAAAACTCACTTCGTTGGAATTTGTGGTCTATGAGCGTTCCAACGAGGTATCATTCATGTCTCTGTGTCAATTAAGAGGGCTACTAGAGCCGCCAACGTAAAGATCTACTATTTTTTCGAAAAACCATGGTCCGCCATTTTGAAAACCGTTTTTGGGGGTGTTCCCGTGGTCCGATTTTGTCGGATTTTGAATATGTTATTCAATAGTAATTCCTGAATCGAAAACTGTTTAAAAAGCTTGTGTTGCAATTTTGCCCAGGTTGAGGGTAAAATTGCTCTAGATTTTCTGGACTAATATTATTTTGTATTTAATAGTTCAGTCATGTTTATATTCTGTCACTTAAGACTATTTCTATTACCACTTACTAACGTACTTAGTGTTACAATATATTATAACAAACATTCCTGAATATATTGAATAATTGGGGATATATAATAGATTAAATGTGTGAGCACAGAATTCTTCTACGGGTTATACCATCCTACTTTTCATTACCACCTATACCAGTCAATTGATAGATCTTGACGGCTTTTTATTACTCTTTTGGTACTTTTGTATTTTTATTGCCTTTACTTGAAACATAAAACTACTTTCGACAGTACTTCCACTACCATATTAGCCTGTGTTCCACCAACATTCAGAATGATACCTTCCTTGCTTTGGTAACTGCGAAAGTCTCAACTATATTATCAAACTCTAAAGTGGATGCTATTTCATTTTTGATAGAAAGAATCTCTAGATTCGTGAATCTTTCTTGACTCATTGTGGAACGCGAGTATGATTTTATCAATTTCATTTTGCTGAAAGACATTTGACGTGATACGACAGATACAGGCAGTGTTATCAAAATCTGAATGAACGGTTGCCAATCTTTAGTAAATTTTAAGCCCCATTGATGATACATATTTCAGAATGCCTTGTGGGGAAAAGTAAAGTTGCTCTTTAGCTTTCTGAGTACACCTTAGTGAACGGATTATATGTTTACAATCCTGAAATAATTTTAAGCCATCCAGGTCATTCGGGTGGAACAAAACCAAATCATAGCGACATGGTTTTAGCCTTTCCATGCTCTCATCATGTAGCTGTTGCACAAAGTTGGCCATAGAACACAGGAATACAAATCTGTCTTTCAGTTCATGCATCTGAGTAAAATGATCCTACATTTGTTGTCTCATCTCATCTAGAATTTCATTGATAGAGCACTTCACTTCGGAATGTGCAATCAGGGGTTCATTCTTTGCTTCTCCAGGCATGCATCTCCTTCTTCTACTGTGTATACCCACAGTTATATTCCATACCCTGCAACTTCCTTCAGCTGCGGATAAGATTTCCTTGCCCAGCTCAAGTCTTCAGGTATCAATGGTGTCAACCAGGCTCTGTAACTGAACAAGAGTTTAATTGAAACTCATATCCTGAGATTGAAGACATTTTTGGACCCGACCAATATATGAGAGATCTGCAGACCAGAAATATAGTAAAGCGATGAAGTTAAATGACTGGATGCTTGCAAGAAGACCAGCATCTCCTCTAATATCAAGCGTTTCAATCGAAGTGTCACACAGATCTTCCAACAGGTTAATTCTTCATCCGATTGACTAGAAAATGCCTTTAAAGCATCTGCTTTTGAACTTCATCTAGTGTCAGTTTCATGTTTCAGACCAATCTTTATATGATTTTACAGCACATTCCATGGGTGAGTAGATCTAGGGAAGAATACTAACAAACGTTCCATTACTCCAAACAAAGTGTCCGCCAGAACGTTAACGTGCGCAGCATGTAAGCCATAAGGTTCAATAAATTATTGTTACGAGGAACGAAAATGGCCAAAGGACTTATATTCCGTATCAAAGTTGGAAATCTTGTTTTCTTATTGAACATTTTCTTCAGTCTAAATTTGTGAGCTATAATGTAAATTCATACGCCAAAAAACAAAGTGGAGAAATGAGGTAAACAGCTATGCAAAAGGGTTTCGATCGCTGAAAATTCGACTTTTAAAGACAAAAGAAAAAAAGACAGAAGTGAATCAGCGACTATAGCGTCTGCACCAAAGAACTTTTAGTTAGCAACATAATGCTAGTACTCTAATAAAGCATTATGTACGTTGATCCCTTCTTTCTACCCTTCTATTGAAATGATATGCGAATAAATAAATAAATAAATAAATAAATAAATAAATAAATAAATAAATAAATAAACAGTGATATTATAGAAAGCAGGCTAGCAGACGGGGCCCCATTACTTGCATCGTAAGACCTTAGAATGTATATAAACAACACAATATACTTTGACTTTCTTTTATTATATTTTAATCCACACTCAGATTTTCCCTTTAAATTTATCTGAGGTTATTGAACAGAGTGAAACTTTTGTTTTATTCGTATTTCAATACACATACATTGTTTTCTTTAAGTTTCTTTGGGGCCCCAAGAGAGTGAAACCTTTAGTTTATTATGTTTTCACCTACATTCAAATTTTTCTTTAATTTTCTTGGGGGCCTCAAGAAATTGAAACGTTTTATTTTTCTACCTGCACTCAGCCTTTTCCTTTAAAATTCTTTTGGGGCCTCCCAAGAGTATGAAACCTTTTCTTTATTTTTCACCTATGTTCAGAGCTTTCTCCTCTAAATTTCTTTGTGAGACTCCAGGATAATGAAAGTTTTATTTTATTTATTTTTAATCTACATTCAGTTTTCTCTTTAAATTCCTTTGGGTCCCCAAGAGAGTGAGGCTCGAAGCTTTCAGCTTATACGGAAATCCAGCATTGATTAGCTTTATTAGAGATATATTTGTGTTGTTTCATGCGTTATTTGGTGTAATATTGATTGACAATTAATTGCGTTTAGATTTAAGGAAGGTATGGATTATAAACCTTGACGGCCCTTCTACGGCTTATGCTAAAAAGGTTCCTTAGTAATTATTTTTTACCTACCGTCGGGGGCCCCAATAATGTGGGGCCCGGAGCGGGGGCACCGCTCGCCCCGCCCTTACGCCGCCACTGTCCATACCTACTAATCTAGAACGTATCCTCATGTTTATTCTACGAAGGAGATTATGAGAGTAAATAAAGGGTACACAAATTTCGAGGAGGAAATTGTGAGCAAAAGGAAACATTCATTAATAGCGAAGGTAGTGTGTGAGGCTCAATGCGAGTACCTTTGTTCTCTAAAATGAATCTAATTTGGAATTTAGTTTCTAGAAAATTTTGATTAGTGTCGGACTGAAAACAACACTTAGCCTAAAAACAGACATTCAGACGGGAGATCAGAGTTATAGGCATTTGTAAGGAAACTGCAATAGATTCAGATCTATGTCAATGAATGCTTACTACTTACGGACTTAAAGTTTTCCATTCCAGTTCGTCGTAATTGACACCAACACTCACACAAACACTTCAGTACTACACAGTTTGTAGAAGTTGTTCGGTGGCACTTGTTTAATCCACAAAGGTGAATGGAAAGTCTTCTAATTCATTGGACATCAAAATTGCTAGACGTTCAATCCTGTGACCAATAAGGAGTCGGGGTCCCAGCATCATAGGCGGCTAGCAATCGTCTTTTCCCTTCTCTTCTGTGAGGGCTATGTTTTCCGGTGACTTCCCTCTTTTTGGGCGGATGTCGAGGGTATCTTCTAAATACTCTGAAGTATCCAAAGAATTGTAAAACAGTCTTTTTACGTATTGGATGTCTTCTTCCTCATATTAAATTTGTCTTTCGATGATTAAATTAAGCAAAAGAGGATGAGCTCGCACACGGAGATCTTGCGCGATTGAGTTTTGGAGGCAGAAGTCATCATGTTACAAATCGTTGGTCTTATTTGTAGCTTCGTATCGCGTTGTTCGAGCGATAAAGCGTCCATATCTCAGCAAATTGATTTCCTGGTGGTGAGAACGGTCTTTTCAATGCATTTCTATCTTAGGTTTGCAGTTTTATTGAATTTTTTCAATCTTCTGCTCTGTCTGCATGTCTGTTTCCCAGCTAATGTTGAAGGCCGATTTAATGAAGTAAGAAAAGTAATCGTTTCTATGCAATGAAAATTAATTTGGAATAGTTGAGTTTTTCTCCGATTATTTCCTTTTACTCGTTCTTATTTATTTTTGCTTTCTTTCTATAAATTACAAATTAGATGAGTTTTACGATATAGAAGGGAGTTTATTGAAGAGAGTGTTGCCAGCTTCTACCATTCTACTCGATCGGTATTAATGCATCTATCAGTCTGCCTGTTTTACGATCACTCTCGGAAAACATCAGATTTTAATGAAATTCAGTACGTACTTACATCTTTCTCCAACGTTTCGAAATAACCCTATTATTGGGGATTGCAATTCATGAAGAATAACGGGTCGAATCCATTCCATGTTACAAGTTTCAATATATGCATACTCGTACAAGGCAGTTTCTGCAGAATAAATACGTAAAAGAAACTAATCGATTTTGACCAAAACATAGTGTAATTTCTTTGAGGCATTCTGTTATCGCCACAGTCTTGGGCTAAAATCTTGCTATGAATGAAAGAGAATTTACTTCTCCTCCTCCCAAAAAATGTATTCCATGAAAATTTAGTATATCACAATTGAAAATGCATCAATTGTGATTTGAAAATAACATTATAAAACCAAATTTTTACACTTCACATTTAAAAAAATGCGACAGATAACATCGTGTAGCTAGGCCACACAATATACAATTTCTTATCCCATAATCGTGTCTGGTAAAGAGACCTCCTTTCCTCTCTCCCACACTAAAATCAGCAACAAAATTCTAATTTCAAAATATACATGTTTAATAACGATAAAATGAAAGAATAAAACCGAGACGAAACAAGATTCATAAGTTAATGTAGGAAGAAATTTAAACACATAAATCAAAAATTGAAACTAATGGATGGATGTTAGACAGAGGTACATGAGACAGAGAGAGAAAGGGCGAGAGAAGAAAAACAAAAGGAAGCACAGAAAAAAATATGGAATTTAAACGTAATAAGAAGAGAACCTAACATTAGAAAGTTCCGTTTCCAAAAATCCAACAGTAATATAAAAATAACGTTTTCTTTTTAAATATATTCATGGCTATTCGAATATATAGAGAGGATGCTTAAAAAAATAATTAAGTTACTTTAAAAATGAATAGCAATCTTGGTATTCAAATTAAATACTCAATTTCCAGCGGAATTGTAGAGCTCCGAGACACATCTAGGATAACCTCAAAAGCGTAACACACATACTTTGTTTCTCTGTGGTTCAGTTGCAAATTCGGTAGAGTTCATTTGACGTACTGATCCGAAATATATTCTAATAAGCCCAGTAAGAGTTATTAATGCAAACTGAACAAAAAAAGAGGAAAGAAAAGAAAGAAAGAAAAATTCGAATTAGTGCTATTTTATTGCTAAATTTCTATCAGAAAAAGCCTGTATTAAAAATCAAATCTTTCTTAATGAAAAGTTACAAATGTTCAAAGGAAAATTGGATGTTCCTCAGAGATATAGCAGACTTGAATGTTTTACATTTCAAACGTGAATACAACACATTGAATTATAGTATGGAAACGAATTTTGTGTTAAACTGATATAAATAAAAATCTTGCTTTGAAGTAAGCAAAAAGGGGCAATTTTCTCGTCATCTCTGAAGATTTATCTGTTCCCAACATACATTTTCGATTTGATATGTCACACAAATAACATAATTCGCACAGATAGAATGAACACGCTAGAGCTGAAACGAGTCATCATGTCAGTCGGGTGATGTAGGTCAGTTTATGGACCATCTGGGTAGTGACCCGGTGATTCGATTGAGACTCGGTAACGCGGAGGCTACAAACCCGATTTACTATTTCTTTGCTTTTAAACAGTATTTCTTTACGAGGTCACCAGGATTGGAGATGTTATCCCTAGACCAGGAAAAACACGACGCCGGAATGTCTAGTTAATTAGATTTTCCAGATAGGGTCGGTCGGAAAAATCATCACGCCATGAAAACCAACTCGGTTTTAACTCGAAAATACGGACACACAGAGAGAGACACTTTTTTCTTTCTTTATTTTAGAGAACTTGAAAATGTGGAAATAATTTTGATGCTGGGTGATCATTGGCAAGAATCCAGCTAGGGAGTATGTGCATTTTTTACTATAATGAGAATATAGTATGAATTTTTTCATTCGTCTTTCATGGCGTTTATTATGTATTTGTTTATGTTTCTTCACCTCTTACTGATTGCTTCTCTCTCTCTTACAGACACTCTTCCCCTTTCTGCGCCTGGCATGTTCCAGAGCTAAAACCAGGCCACTTTTCAGAACTTATTGACGAAGTCTAACTTAAACATAAGGGTTTCGGTCCATGTTCGACTTCTCTGGAATAAGGAAAAAATCCGCAAAAACTTGCTATAATGTGGCAGTAAATAAATTGGATAAATAAATAAGTCTGCAGAACTTGAATAAATTTGCTGCTACTAAGCGTAATCATCTTGGCCAAGTGGTTTCAGGCATGTGGGTAGTCGCACTTTTGATGTCTATATGAGTATGGGTTCGAATCCCATAACTTCGCGTTTTGTTTTTTAATTTTTCAAGCTAAGTCGGAACGTTCTCTACCAACTGTAAGTGGTGTTTACATTCAAAATAAGAGTAATTATGGAGTATTAATTTGGATAAACTTTTGAAATAAAGAAAATAAAAAAATACGCAAATACAAAACTATTACCGGCACACAAATATTATCAATAATAATTACTACGAAAGACTAAAACGAACAGTTGAGCTCTTAACGACAGGAATTACAATTTTGGCTAAAATGTGTTAACAACCACAGTGTTCTATAATCCCCAGCAGACTTGGAGCCACGTTCACGTGCACCAAGACGTAAGTAAATAATTTGTGTAATGCTGCACACAAGATACAATAACATGTGTAGTACTGCTCCCGACATTTATGTATACGTAAGATCGATTCCTCCTAATGACATAAGAACTTTACGGTTTATAAACACCACATGCCTGGCTTTTCTGAAAACGGAAGAAAATTGGGACAAGAGCTACCTGCAAAGAATCATTTCTAATTGACGCCGTGTAATGTGTCGTGCGTGGCGTCGCAAGTATAGAAGCATATTGATATTATTATTCGATGAAGTGACAACTATTCAGTGAAGATGAACCTTTATTATTATTATTACTTTATTATTATTATTATTATTATTATTATTATTATTATTATTATTATTATTATTATTATTATTATTATTATTATTATTAGCGTACCTTGAACTTGCACGGCAAGATTACTGCATAATATGCTATTATTTCTGTAATTTTTGTTCTGAATTGTATGTTATTTCGTTTATTAGTGGGCACTAATTTGCCTTCAGGTAGTCGAATAAATGAATTTTAGCATGTAATTTGGTGCAGAGGTACACCAGGAAGGTGTTGGTTCGTGTCAAAGATCAGGACTGAACTTAGTAACATTTGGCTTAAAGTTTTAGGTGCTATGATAGTATAGGGATAATGTACTAGACTTACGAGTACTACACCTACCCAACAAATGTTTAAGTCCTGTTTAAGCCAAAGTTGTTTTTTTTATAAAGTGATCGTGAAGAATCAAAGAGTGACTTCTCATACTAAACGATTAATCCTTAAGAATGTGAAAGCAAATACCTGTATCACGATAGAAACATTTTACGAATGTTCGTTGGGAAGGGCAAATAGCATCTATGGGAATTACCAGGATAACTTGATGCACTTAACTGATCTGAAGCATCAATTTTTCCGGTTATTATTTTCAGAAAGAGACACTATGTCACTTGTGAAACGAAGTTTGGGTAGAGTAATCGGTAGAGTATTGTTGTCATGCTAGATTTCCAAGTGGAAAGTCTCGGTTTGATTCCCCATCAGGTAGTATCTTTTTTCATAAAATAATGGCAGCAAACAGAGATTCATCTGCGGTTGGAGAACTTACAAGGCGTGACTGGCAAGAGCCCGAGTAAACAGTATGTGTGTTTTTCTTCATCATAGAGTTTAATGATAAGTAGTGTTCATATTTATATTAGTCTTGCTCTCTCTCTCTCTCTCTGTCTTTCTTGACGTTTTCTTATCAAGTCTTTGCGTCTTTTTCTTCTCTCTTTCTCCTTCTCTATCCCCCTCTCTCTCACACTCACATTATTTGCGTGTGTGTGTTCCAGAGTTAAAACCGAGCCAGTTTTGATGGCCTGGTGAGTTGCTCGATCGACTCTATTTGGAAAATCTAATTAACTAAAAATTCCGGCATCGTGCTTTTTGTGGTCTAGGGATATCATCTCCAATCCTGGTTACGTCTTAAAGAAATACTGTTAAAAAGTAAAGAAATAGAAAAATCGGTTTTGTAGCCTCCGCGTTACCGAGTCTCAATCGAATCACCGGGTCACTACACAGATGGTCCATAAACTGACCTACATCATCCGACTGACATGATGATCCATTTCAGCTCTAGCGTGTTCATTCTATCTGTGCGAATTACGTTATATGTGCGATATATCAAATCGAAAGTGTATGCTGGGAACAGGTAAATCTTCAGAGATGACTAGAAAATTGCCTCTTTTTGGTTACTTCAAAGCAAGATTTTATTTATATTTGTTTGACACAAAATTCGTTTCCATACTATAATTCAATGTGTTGTATTCACGTTTGAAATGTGAAACATTTAAGGTCTGCTATACCTATGGGGAACATCCAATTTTCCTTTGAACTTTTGTAACTTTTCATTATGAAACAGTTTTAACTTTTAATATAGGCTTTTTCTGATAGAAAGTTACCAATAAAATATCACTTATTCAACTTTTCTTTCTGTCTTTTTTGTCCAGTTTGCATTAGTAGTCTCGAATGGAAGGTAGGTCTGCGCGGATACAAAATATCTCTATCCTCACCCGCATCCGCAGATAATGAGGTAGCAAATATATACACGTAGTTTTCTGAATCAAACGAAACAATATATTATATCAGTTTCCTCGTGATCAAATACCAACTACGATAAATAAAATGCAATATAAACCATGCAGACACAAATTAGAAATTAATGAACGATTTATGTACTTACCCAAGATCTTCAAATGCAGATATCGGACCAAAATAATGCCACGTAGGTAATGCCCCCTCAATCGGCTAATTTTAAAGCACGTCACTAAGTTTTTAAACTTCATTATTAGTCATAAAAAAGGGGCAGTTGTTCTAAACACAAAGGCGAAATAGAAATAATCGTTATTAAGAAATAAAAATTAATCACAGGACCGCAAACACATCCACACATCCCGAACTGACACTAGCAGCAATAATTGAACTAAATTTAAAAAATAAGTGACGAAACTAACAACGCAATACAATGCTTGCTTGTACGACCAAGCTCCTTTGTGGCTAAGCAGTTAGCGTACGCACCTTTGGCCTGGGAGACCCGGGTTCAATTCGCGGCGGGAGCTCATGTGGTTCGGATTGCACGTTAATCAGTAGGTCCACGTCTCATATAGCCTTCCTGCTGAACGGGACGTTAAACTCAAAATCAACTCAAGCTTTCACGACCACGCTTTTACTGAAACTGGAAGTGAAAATAACTTCGAATACAAATAGGAAGACTATACCGTTAATTTGGGGAAAAGGCAATAGAGAAAGTTTAGAATTTACTGTTTTTCTTTGCAGCTCCCACTCATTGTTGGACACATTTAGGGTAGGAGAAACAACGCATAGGTTGTTCTTTCTTTCTTTACCAGAGGCCCAGAACATACATACATATACACATACACACAAGAAGAAAGATAGAGAGAGATACAATTGCTGTTATAAAACTCCAATCCCTCGGAATGTTCATTGATGTCCGTGGCACCTCTCCGAAGAGAGAAATCTGTGGGATCGCAAATGTGCAT
The DNA here is from genome assembly GCF_964235325.1 of Thermobia domestica. Lineage (NCBI taxonomy): Eukaryota > Metazoa > Arthropoda > Insecta > Zygentoma > Lepismatidae > Thermobia > Thermobia domestica. The sequence continues at coordinate 118,182,578 of NC_137464.1, read as the reverse complement.
TCAGTAACTGCTGTACTTCAAAGGAAACAGCGAAGAAGATTTTTTTTTTTTAAGAGAGAGAAAAGATGAGCGTATGATGTGATTTGTTTACTATTTCGGTGACCTACGCGCTTCTCCAGTTTGTCACAAAAGGCAAAGATAATTCTGCTGACCAATTTTCAGTTTATTGAAGGGGATGCGGTGTTTTAAATTAGGGTTTTGGTTCCTGACCTCTCAGGCTAGAAAAACTTTATTTGAAGACATTTCTTCCTCTTCAAGGCGAATGGTCTGAAAATTTTCAGCTTTATCAGAGGGGCTTTGACGGCAATTATTTTTCTTTTTTACAGCAAATAGCGGTACTTGAGGAGTAGCGATGGGGCCTGTCGTTTCTTCTGTTTAGGTCAGAGATGTCATTCACCTACAAAACGGCTACTAAAAATATTGAAAAGAGTAATAAAAGGGCAATTCTCTTGTGTCATTTTTGTCCTTTTGCTGTCACTGAGTCACAAGCTTCAAACACACTTGTATTTTGATTTTAGTATTTTTCTACTGGTTTTAAATCTTTTAATTCAAAACGAACGTATCTAGTGCTCTTTCCACCATTATCAGAAAATTCACAGCATTTTTTTAGGTAGAAAAAATGTAGGAAACATTATCCGCAACTTTATCCGCTATCCGAATAGAAAAGAGATATATATCCGCAAATACCCAGTTTGATGCGGATATCCGCGGATATCCGCATCCGCGCAGACCTCTAGGTATAACCTATGCTACCTACTGGGTTTATTAGAATGTATTTCGGATCAGTACGTCCAATGAATACTACCGAATCACGCGGAAGTAAAGCATGTGTGTGAAACTTTTGACAATATCCTAGATGTGTGTCGGAGCTCTACAGTTCCGTTTGAAATTGAGTATTTAATTTGAACACCAAGTTTGCTATTCATTTTTAAAGTGACAATAAATTTTTCAAGCATCCTTTCTATATATCCGAATAGCCATGAAAAATATAATTTAAAAAAATACGTTACTTTTATACTATTGGACTCTTGAAACGGAACATTATAATGTTAGGTTCTTTTCTTACTATGTTTAAATTCCATATTTTTATCAGTGCTTCCTTTTATTTTCTTCTTATCTCCGCCTTTCTCTTTCTATCTCACTTCTGAACCTTTGTCTAACAGACAATTGGTTTCAATTTTGGATTGTGTGTGTGTGTTTAAGTTTGTTCCTGATTTCAGATACAGGAGAGAGGATAAAGGGAGAGAGAGGGGGTCTCTGCCAGACACATTTATGGGATAATAAGATGTATATTGAGTGGCCTAGCTGCACTGTGTTAGCTTTCGCAATTTTTTTGATGTTGAGGTTACCAACACAATATTGCAGCACCAGCAAGCTAAGACATTATACTGATAACGATGCTGATTTCATAGTTCTGTCGCAACTAAACAAGTGACAGCAATGTTGTCAATTCGGTTGGATACAAACCGATGAGCTTTCTGTTTCATACTTCGTGTAACGAAGTAATGTGCAACAAACTCTGGTAGACAGAAAGAGCTTCACGCAGTACAAGTTTTATTTTCGTCCGTTAGATGTAAACCGCTAGCGAACTTTTGCTGTCATCTAACGGCAATATGAGGAACTTCTACTATCTCTGTTTTAATGGTAGAATATGGACCACCGTTAAAGTTGCCGTTACCTTTGAAGATGTTAACGGATTGACTCCAGTAATGAACTCAGTCAAGGTAATTGCTCCAGCCACCTATTGCAAGAAACAAAATTCAAATATCAAATTTTTCAAGAGTTATCACGTGAAGTAACAGACAAGCAGACATACTAACATTACAATGGAATAAGTCCCACTTGCGTGACACTAATATAAAGGATGTTCCATAAACAACGCAACGTTTGAAACGCCCGCCATTTCTGTTCCAGTAAGTTAGCAGCACTGAACGTTACACGATTTTCATCTGTTGTCTTTGTGGTTAGTAGTTACGGAGCGCCGAATAGCGTATGATTATCATCTGTTTTCTGTACTGATAGGAATAGAGCGCTTCACGACGAAACATGTATTCGCTTCGACAACACACTGTTCGGTTGTGAAGCGCTCCATTCCAACCGTACAGAAAACTGCGATCATGCGCTATTCGGTGCTCCGTGACTACTAACCACAAAGACAACAGGTGAAAATCGTGTGACGTTCAGTGCTACCAACTTACTAGAACAGAAATGGCGGGTATTTCAGAAGTTGCGTTCTTTATAGGGCACCGTTTATAAATTAGTCTTAAAAAGGATCATGCTGCACTGAAAATAAGATTCAGACATCTAAGGCGAGCAGTGTTTCTTCCAGATCTGTTTTCGGAGTTCTGAGAGTGCCCCCCGGAGGAGACCAAAATAATACGTCTACATTATAGTAATAAATAGAAAAGTATCAGCAGTGCCCCCGAATACTAAGTGTGTCCCCCCGGAACATTTTTTCCTGAAAGAACGACTGAAGGCGAGTAGTTCGTCATAATTTGATGATCTGTCTTTCTTTCAAAATCCTAGATTTCATTTGTGGTTATACATTATCTAAGCTTCGGCACAGGAAAGCCAAGAGCGATTCCGCGTGGAAGCTCGTGGTTCAGATTCCACGCTAAGCTATCGGCCCCACGTTTCATATAATCTCGGGCTAAAAGAGATTTACACATTCCAAGTTAAGTAGTCAATGTTTCAAATGCCGTAATATTCGAACAATACGTAGAGACTTTCAATACTTTAGCCTGACCTCAATTGAGTATTTTCTTTTACTTTATAAGAACTACTTACACTGGTTTGGGTACACAACCTCGCGGCCAGAATCTCGCGAACCAAAACCTCGTCGCCCAAAAACTCGCGGGCCAAAATCTCGCCGAGCCAAAACCTCGCTTTGCGAAAACCTCGTCTTCCAAAACCTCGCGCCCCAAAATATCGCCATACCCAAAATCTCGCCTGACCAAAACCTCGTTGTAATGATCTCGCGACACAGAATCTGGCCTGGTCTAAATTAAGCGAGACGTAGTGTCACCTGGGAAGAAATGTCGTCAGGATAAAACTTCTTCACGACGATTTCTTCAATGTACAATGTTCTATATATTACTATATGTATATATTTAGTAATAACACATAATAACCTTAAAAGAATGACAAGAAAAATTCTAATGCATGCTTTGGAAATCTTTATATATAAAAATTAAATGACTATGTTTGTTACATTATACCTCTTGAGCCATCCTACCGATCTCAATCAAATTTTCAACATAGATGAGGTTCGAGCCTAGGATGTCTTTTATAATTTCACTTTGTCGGCACAACAAAAGGGAGTGGGATATATATATATATATAGCCGTAGCTAGAGATTTCGGCGCCCGGGGCGAAGTAGAATTCGGCGCCCCTACTCTCACCACACCAAGCTCTTCCTTCCTTTTTTTCTTTTTACTTATAAGAAAAGCAGCAGATATTGTTAGACCCTATACTACACTGAATTTTTATTAAGCTGCAGGCGAGATTTTGGCCACGCGGTTTTTTTGGCCCGGCGAGATTTTGGGCTGCGAAGTTTTGGCCCGGCGAGATTTTGTCCCACGGTTTTGGCTACGCGAGATTTTGGGCGGCGAGGTTTTGACCACGCGAGATTTTGACCGGCGAGATTTTGGGCGGCGATGTTTCGGCCGCGAGATTTTGTCCGTATCCCACTTACACTATTTCGATATGAATCTTCTATAGCTAAGAATGGAGCTTTAGGTAGAGATCTTAAAAACGAAATATATTTAAAATAAACAAAAGTCAGCTTGATTCCCTTGTGTACCATTCCTATGCGATACTTACAGTGGGTATGCCATACCCAATTCACGTGAATTTAATTTTTTTCTTTCTTGGAGTAACATTCATTGTAAGAAAACTACCAAGACATACCTGGAAGACTACTTGTAGTCTGTGGACCACAGTTCGTGAAACATTAATCTATGCTATATTAATTTATTTCAATCATCATCCGAATATAGAATAGATTTAAATATAAAATTTGTTAAACATATAAATATGTTCATATTATGTTATATAAAACTATAAAGTAAAATATTCCATATTTTCATATAGGACATTGTTGGAAAGTTTATAGGTACATCGCGGTAGTCATGGATTTAGATAAAGAGTTAAATTTATCTTATTTAGACAGAATAAAGTACTTAAGAGAGAAAATAAAGTCTAATAGCTAAATACATTACATTAACGGTTACCTTGTACTTATAATAAAAATGACGTTACTGATGGAGAATCAAAATAGCCCTGATGACACCCGGACCTTCATGAATGCAACACAGGACCAACAAAGGTAACCCACAGCAACCAGATCAAAGCTCTTTAGAGCCACGCGACCCAGATATCCATCAACTACCCAGCAAGGAGGAAGTGTTGTCTACATTCGACTATGAATCACTTTCGTCGTCAATTCTATATTCAATGCAACATATTCCTCCTGTTACGCCTTCAGATGTTGTCAATGTGCTGGGCATAGTAGCTACTCTAACAGGAGCAGACGCAGCAAGAGCTGTTGCTGATATTCAGAATGGAGTAGCTGGTCCATCAGCTGTTATGTCGACGTTGGTATGCTTATGCTGTCCAGCGTCATAAACTTACTGGAAGGTGAGGAGCCAACAAATGATACGACTGATTACAGCGTCCCTATTTACGTCGGAATGGACATTGACCTGCGACATTCAGACCAGCTGGATGTGTATTTACCAACGATAAGGCATGAAATTGAGCATGGGAGACGTGTCTTATACGTCAATACTCCCGCTCCCAGAAACCTTATTTGTGACATTATATTTACATTAGATATATACCACTGGACTTCCATAGCGCTTGGTATTACTTCTCTTCTGTCCTATGATTCTTCCAGTGGACGAAGTTTAGTTTTTTGAGTGTGTAATCTCGTAGCTTCTATGGCATGCAGCACTCATTTTAAAGGCAATTGCGAAGCCCTTGAAGATTATTCAGTGACTTACACTTCTGTGGACAGAGAAATAGAAATTGACGGAGAATCAGTCGTCAGGAGTTGTGCAATGGTGGAAAGAACTCAGAAGAAGCAGCCAAGATTGTTTATAGTAGTGAGTGCAGTGTTATTGGGATCCTTCTATTTCGTCAAACAACGCTGGATGTAATCATTTCCTAATTTGAAAGGACTAACATTTTATGAAATTATTTTCTTTAAAAGACTTCCTTACAGGGAAGAATTTGATAAAAGGGACTTCCGATACAGAAACTTTAGTTTTCAATTTTTCTTAGTTAATAATTAGCCAATTTTCATTCTCTTCTGCGAAGCTACGATGCTGATGCAACGCAAATTGTAGTGTCATTCACATTTCTGTTATTCTATGTTTTAACTTCTCAATCTTCTTTTATACAAGAAACAGCTTTTAATTTACAATAATAATAATATATCTCTTAAGATAATACTAAATTAATTGTTGAATATATGTAAAGCTCAACAACAATACAAGTGTACAACTACGAAATAATACATATACATAGAGAAAAAAGAATACTGCGATTTTATTTATGATTCATCAATTAAACTAGTGATCACCATTAATTGAAATTATACTTATTATGCTGCTGTTCCTAGATGAGTGAGTTACTAATGATCAGTCGGTTTTTCAATTTGAATTAAAACTTGTGAAAAATTCTGAAAACCATAAATTTTACTGTCAATAGGGGCATGCAATTACGTTAAATTTAACACTTCATCCAGTCAGTGTTGCCACATCTACTGATTTTGCAGGAGATCTCCTGCTTTTTCTACGCTCTACTGATCTACTGCGAAAGAAAATGAAAAGTGAACAATCTCCTGCTTTTTCCTTACTTCGAGAAGTTGAAGAAATATATTATTATTAATATTGGATTTTCAATGTTTCCTCACATAAAAAGATGGAATTTTTCTGTTATAATACACAAATCACTGTAGAGCATATAGTTATAGAGCTTTACTGTATATAATACGAATCCAAAGAATACAACTGTACGTCATCTTCTATATGCATTATGGTTAGCGTTTTTATGACTTTCTGTAAGATTTACAAGTAAGTGTTGTTTAGATTGGGACTTGGGTTGGAAGAGTGGCTTAGATCACTTCTCCACGATCGTCAGCAAGAAATCGTCTTACGCCACGATCACGTATGAGTGTACCATATAGCTATGTTATCGCTACGTGCATGAAAAGACATTTTCCCACTGCACTTTCCTCTTTCACTGTTTTACTTCTCACACGTGTGTATCAAATAATATTACTATAAATCGGGACTTTTCCCTTTCATTTGCTCAACGTAGTTCATCGGAAATGAATTCTGGACTGCTTGTTTTGACTACTGCCCCCTTAATAATGGCAAATTTTATTGCCCCCCGGATTTACATTTAAATGCCACCACTGTATGTGTCTACTACTTTCTCCTGTTTTTCTTTTTTTTTTAATCTTCATTTTCATTCTATTATTTGAATGTACAAAGAAATAACAAAGAATCTATAGTACAATCTGTTCACATGAAACTTTTATGCTTGTGGAGAACTCGTAGGAGTGTTTTGCATTTAAACAAGATCTTTTCATCTGAATATGTTATCCAAATAATATATTATTTAAAGATCTAGCAGACGAAAGAAAATCATGCCCCTACAATGTACTATATAGACACAATAGTGCGCATTCTACAATGACGCACGAAAATTAAGTGTTGTTATTACAAAACTAAATAAAAAAAATAAAAATGGAATTTTCACACAAATAAAATTAGTACATGAAATTTTATTCATATATTGTACAAAACATAATTCTCTTTTATTAATCCTTTAACTTATTTGTGACCTATTGGATACATTGTTTTCGCAGGCTTTTATTACTTAAACGAAACATTTAATTGACGTTTTTGCACAGCGTGTCCATCAAACATCAACAGGAAGAGCATCCAAATGGAAACACTGTGCAAGAACGTCAATCAAATGTTTCGTTAAAGTAATAGAAGTTACGAAAACAATGTATCCAAATGGCTACAAGTGAGGGTTAAACACTGAACGTCACATTTTGTTTTAGCAAATATTCTTGACAACACTCAAGAAATATAACAACCTTGATAATGTACACCCCGCATAAAAAAATTGCGACAGCCAACGCCAAGCAGCTAGACCACTCAATATACACCTTCTTATCCCATAATCGTGTCTGGTAAAGAAACTCCTTCTCTCCTCCTTTCCTGCCTCCCATACCAAAATTAGCAAACAACATGAGTGTAATTCTAATTTCAAAATATGCATGTATTAGTATCGATAACGTGAAAGAATAAAACTAGGAGGAAACAAGATTCATAGGTTGATGTACGGAGAAACTTAAACACACACTCAATGAAAAAGTGAAACCAATGGATGTCTGTTCTCTTGAATTGATAGAGATTTGCTCTGATTATGTCGCTATTTTAGGAGACAATATCCCCCGTATAGTACAGATGTTGTTTCTGTGCAGTTACATCATGTTAGAGGATGATGAGGCACCTACTCGCGTAGCTGAAACTGTTGTGATGTGATTTGAGGAATATCGGATGAGGTTGAACACCTCCCCGGCCAACTCAATCGCCAGATCTCAACATAATTAATTCTGTGTGATTCACTTTGGAGACACGAATCCGCGCAGATTTCCGCCTCCATCCTCTCTCAAGGAATTGTGCGATGCACTTCACGCCGAATGATGTAATTCCACTTGTTATCATTCACGATTTCTGTAACTTCATTCACATCGCATCAGAGCTGTTCTGAGGGCGAAAGGTGGTGCAAAGCCATAATAATCTGGTAAGTTGCACTTTTTTCATAAGTTATTAAATTGATAAGTATCTATACAGTAATGTATTCTATTCAGCAACCAACTTTTGGATTCATAAAATATGTTTCTACTCTTTAATGTGTTTTCTTACATTTTCTTATTTACATATTTACAAGTTTCGTTTGATGAAAATCTAACCACTTTATTTAACGACTGCGTTAGTTTAACTTTTGTAAATGCTGTTTAAATGCTGTTACTAACTGATTTAAGTACACTTAGCTTATCGGGCAAAAGCTGAGGAAAGATGATTATAAATAATGCCTTCAATCAGTAATAGCCAACTTAAAACGTCTTATGGACTAGAATGTAATAAGAACCATACTTGGGGGCAAGGATGTTATAAAGTAGAGGACCTCTGTCCATAGGTATCTTCATTCTATTAACTCAATGAAGCCAAAAAAAGAAAAAGAAAAACAACCGAGCATTGGCACGTCTGATTGGCTACTCTCGTTTCCGCCGTGAATGTTGGCTCAAAACATTGTCATCTTTGGGCAGAGCGAACAGAATGTGGGTGGTGAAACTGTGAAGTATGACTTCACGATATTGTTGTATAGGTAGAGCCTCTATTTTATAACATCCTTATTTGGAGGCCATTTCTTCATTTTTTTACCTGCTTACGTAATTTGTTTTCTAAATCTTTGTCATATTCTGCGTATTCGGCTTTTAGTTTCATGTGTCTAGGGCAATTAAGGCCTCAGCTACGAGCACTTGAAAGTAACTAGATTAAATCTGAATATGCCCGTACAAATGGCCTTACCTTGCTAACCAAAAAGTTAAATAAAACGTATTTTACAGTTCGCAGTCGATTCACATATATTATAATGGCCAGTTACATTTTCCTGCTGCGCATAGAATCAGTAAAAGGAACAAATCACACTTTTCACTTTCATTTTAGTGTGCTGCTATTTGGTCATTGCTGCGTTAGATCATACACCATGAGAATGCGCACCAACAAATAAGCTTCTATCACTAACTTCGTACTGACAAGCTGCCAGAGCAGATCAAAGTAACCCATCTAATATCGCTGTTGCCACTTCGACACTTTTGACATCGAGTTATTCGACCGAAGCGGGCTGCTTCAACAAAACTGTAAAACACAAATCATAAAATCAAACTTCATTCAAGTACTCTTATGAATTATTGAAATATTAAAAACAAAAACTTTTGTATATGAGTGTACAATCAAGAACATTTCATTAGTGTTGTACTGAAGAAAATAACGTTAGACGTCACAAGACAAATAACTTTCAAAGAAAAACCCACAACGAAAATAAGTTACAAGGACTGATTACGTACAAGTTGTTTGTCACATTTTCACTCTCTCAAACTAGTATACTTTTCGTTGTGGGTTTTTCTTTGAAAGTTATTTGTCTTGTGACGCAAGACTTACAATCTGCGACTTGCAATTGGACTTTAAAGCTTCGACGATGATGGTCTACATCGAGCTGAGAGAGAGACATCCTAACGTCAAATGCAAGTTCTAAACCTTTTGAATACTCAGTCTCTTTGAAGAAGTAATTTCTTCTGGCAGTCTCCTGCTAGGCCTCAATGATAACAGCTCTTAAAGCGAAATTTATTATTGATTGTTAAATTAATATTGTAATACTTTGCAGACTTCTTGAGCTCATTTAATATTTGATATTTAATACTATCATGTCTGCATATATGTAATAACGTTATAGTAATCTTTGTAATACACATATACATTGAATTTCTTTTCTTTTACATATATTACCAAATTATCATTTAACTGTTATCTTGAGTTAAAGGATACTAACCACTATACGCATTTATGATTAAGACTAATTAACATCATTTAATCAGTTGATAAACAAACATTATAAATTAAACACTTAGGAGAATTTTCTTTGGTAGAAGAAAACTATATTATTAATTACACTCTACGTTCACACAGGGCCGTTCCATAGGGGCCCAAAATGTGAAAAAAAAATCCCCCCCGAAATTTTCCCTTTGACCTCACTTATTCCCTATCTTGGTATACGGTATGGGCATGTAAGTTGTGCCATCTCAAAGCCTGCTCTATTCTGAAGAGAATGAGATATGAACCATGATCCTAGTATAAATAGTGACGATGCAGTAGCTGCTTGACTGAAAGTCTAAAAAATACCCCAAAAATCCAAGATCCTAAAAGGTATAGGTCCATAGCTCCAATACTATAGGATCTACCGTAGTTGGGTCAAGATTTTATTTAGGAACTAGTATGTGGCCTATCCAAATATCCAAGTTTCAGAATGATTCAAATATCCCATATGATCTTTTCGCTGACATTTTCACTACAGTAATTTAAAAACACTTTCCAGCACCGTTTCAGCTTGAATTAGCAGTATAACCTTGTTTCGCATAGAAAAATCTGATTACAACCGAAGTGCAATGTAACCGAAATTGGTTTCAAAGACATTGGCTTCTTGTTTCGGAAAAGAAAGAAACAATGATAAGTAGTATATTCATGCAGGACACGACCGGAGAGATAGGATCTCATATTTCTTTCAACAACTACAAAGCAAGTAACTGCACGACCATCTTTCTTTGAAAGTCTCTTTGCAACAATATACGTAGCAGCTGAGGAAACTCTTGAGGAAATAATGTTTTTCTTTTTTCCTTAAGAACTGATCGGAAGTTATTTTAATTTGATATGGAAATTGAATCAGAGCCATTGAAATTTAAGTCAGAGCATGTGTTTTTCTCCCCTTTCCCCTTCATCCCTTTTGTCCCTCCCTGGTTCGATCCCTGACGAAGTAAATTTTTGGTGAACAACATTGTGTCCGTGGGTTTTCGTGGCGTATTCCCGTTTACTCCCACATTCTTATTCCATCATCATTCACTTGCCTTAATCATCCTTCTCCCTTAGCCTACCAGACATAATAGTAGGTCATTAAACTGGAAGATTTCATTTCATTTCATTTTCCTTTAGTCTCTGTTCTGTCATATGTAAAGTTCTCCCTTGTGCATAGTTCCATGCCATGAGAGCATATAGGGAGTGCACAGTTAATTCTCCGAACTTTATTGATCTCAGTCGTTCGGCCGCATTTCCCCTCCAAGGTACCCATTGAATCTGACGTTGGTAATGCCCTAGAGCCGCTCGACATCGTATATACAAAATCAAATGTCGTACGGTAACCAAGAGCAACATATACTTGACATATGTATTTAGACCAATCCCCTTTAAAATCGGACAATTCATTCGAAAGTTATCGTAGCTTTTACACGCCTACGCTCAAAGTAAGAACAAATACTTGAATTCGGGAAAATTCCCCTTGTCGTATGGCAACTAAAACAATAGATGTCTGGTGAAAGCAAACGAGAGCGTTTTAAAATGAAGTCCATCAAAATCGGACAATCCATTTGAATGTTATCGTCGGATGCCACATACAAACAGAGAGACAGGATAGCCTGTAAGAGGGAGCTTCGCACCCAAAACTCTCAAGGTATGTTTCACGAGAATCTCAAATACTCGAAGGCATTAGAGCGGCGGATAGTAAATTTTCGAAACGGAAGTTTGATAAGTCTTCAGCCTTATCGAATTTACTTACCTCTACCTGTATCAGTAGCTGTCTCTATACAGAACTTAACCCTCAAAATCATATGTAAAATTATTTTTCTGCCTGCCCCGTTATTGGTGCAATCGGCAAAGTGACTATTAGTAGACTAATGGTGTCTTGGATTCCAATCCATTCGGGTAATGCATGTTTTCTCTTCCTCTTTCTCTCTTCTGACAGACTGCTTAAACCTTGTTGAGATTTTTGGGGAAAAAAACTTTTCCTTCACTTCATTGCTAAGGAGAGAAGTTTTAAAATGAACACCCTGCATATATGTAGTACATATTATATACAACTATGATCATCTCGAATACATTGTTTCTTCCGAACACTCCAATAATCCCGAACTTTTCAAAATATTCAAGCAACTCGACAAATGCGATCATATTGATATATTTCTGTATTTGCTGCTTTCAAACAACTTGAAACTCTCGAATAGTTCGAGTGTCTCGAAGTTGTCTAATGTTCCTTACATTTCGAGTGCCTCGAGCACTTCGAGAGTCCCAAACATTTCGGGAGTCTCAAACATATCGAGAATCTCGAAAGTTCGATAATTCGGTAAAATTAAAATTCTTTATCGATGAAACGGTTTTGAAATTTTATTGAATTGTTATCGATTATTCGATTATCGGAACAGCGCTAGTTTAACATCCAACGACAGTATTCAGCTTGTCATGCTAAGAAATATGAAAAATTTTGAATGAAAAGAAATGAGATCTGTTCTGAGGATGCCTACTGGTCAATCGCTTGTCTCAACCATCAAAGGCTTGGTACACTCCGCATCAAAAAAATTGCAACAGCTAACGCCGTGCAGCTAGACAACCCAATATACACCTACTTATCCCATAATCGTGTCTAGTAAAGAGACCCCTCTCTCTCCTCCTTTCTTCTCTCCCATACTAAAATTAGCTAACAACATGAACGCAATTCTAAATTCAAACTACACATGTATTAGTATCGATGAAATGAAATAATAAAACCGAGACGAAACAAGATTCATAAGTTGATTTAGGGAGAAACTGAAACACACACAATGAAAAATTAAAACTAATGGATGTATAATACACAGAGGCTCAGAAATGAGGCAGAGATACAGAAGGCGAGAGAAGAAGAAAAAGAAAAGGGAGAACAGATAAAAATGTCGAATTTTAAACTTAGTAAAAAAAACCTAACATTATAAAGTTTCGTTACCAGAAATCCAACAGTAACATAAAAATAACATTTGTTTTAATATTTTTTTCAGGACTATTCGAATATATAGAGGATGCTTGAAACATTCATTAGGTCTCTTTCATAAAGGATAGCATACTCAATTTCCAGTAGAACTGTAGATCTACCAGACACATCTAAGATAATGTAAAAAATTTAACACATATGCTTTGTTTCCGCGTGGTTCGGTTGTAAATTCGGTAGTGTTCATTCGACGTACTGATGCAAACTACATTGTAATAAACCCAGTAGGTAGTGTAGGTCGTATCTTCCATTCCAGACTACTAATGCAAAGTGAATAAAAAAAGAAAGAAAAAAGAAAAAACGAAAAGAAAAATGAAGAAAGATAAAATTGAATGAGTGCTATTTTACTGCTAAATTTTTATCAGAAATATCCTATATTAAAAGTTCAAACCGTATCATAATGAAAAGTTACAAATGTTCAAATGGAAAATAGGATGTTCCTTATAGATGTAGCAGACCTTCTATATTTCAAATTTTAACGCGAATAAATCACATTGAATTATAGGATGGAAACAAATTTGTGTCGAACTTGTATAAATAAAATTTTGTTTTCAAATAACCAAAGAGGTTGCCATTTTCTAGTCTTTTCCGAAGATTTATCTGTTCCGAACATCCAGCATTGATTTCATCTCCTGCGAATATAATGTAATTTTCACAGACAGAATGAACACGCTAGAGCTCAAACGGATCATAGTGTCAGTTGGATGATGTTGGTTACCTTATGGACCCCCACTGGGTCGAGGATTCAAACCCCTAGTGACCCGGTACTTGGATTAAGACTCGGTAACCCAGATGATAAAAAGATATTTTGCTTATTTCGTTGCGTTTAAACAGTATTTCTTTTAGAGATGACCAGGACTGGAGATGTTATCCCCAGAGCACGAAATCTCGACGCTGAAGTTGTCAGTTAATTACATTCTCCAGACCAGGTCTATCGGTCTCTTGCTCCGTTTTAACTTCGGAACACTCACACGCACATGACGTGCGTGTGTACGTGAGAGAGAGGGGAGAGAAGTGAAAGATGCAACGAGAGGATAGGGAAACGTCAAGACAGATTGAGAGAGAGAGTGATACGGATATAAATATGAAACACACTCATCATTACAGTGTATGATGAACGCACACACTGTTTATTCGAATTCTCGCCAGTGATGATTTGTAAGTTCTCCAACAGAAGATAAATCTCTGTTTGGAGCCATTATTTCATACAAAAAAGTTATACTACGTGACGGGAAATTGAACTTAGATTTCCGCTTGGATGTCTGGTACTTTATTAATACACCACCGATTGCTTTATACAAACTTTCTCCAACAAATGCTGTAATATTTCTTTCTGAGAACGATAGCACGAAAACTGTTTACTTCTGATCAATGAAGTGATTCGAATATCCTGGTGAATTCCTTGCCCTTTCCTAACCAACATTCCTAAATCGTCTCTATCATGATAAAGGTGTTTGCTTCCACATTTTCAAGCATTGTATGTCGAATTTGTGAAATCGATTTTTCAGTATCTCTTTGTAAAATATGCAACTTTGGCGTGAACAGGATTTGACCCTACGCTGGACAGCTTTATTAATCGTAATTCCATTACGTTACCGCTATACTATGATGCCACCTGGAACTAGACGTCAAATATTTCTTACTTTACCCTTGATCTTTGGAACAATCAATCTTCTTCCTATAAGGTTTTTTTTTTTTTTTTTTTTTTTTGCACATAAGTGCACAACGAAATTCATTTATTGAAGACCTAGAGAGAAGTTAATGCTCACTAATAAAGGGAACCACATTCAATCCAGGAAAAATTACAGAAATAAAAACATATTATGAATTAATTTCGCCCTGCAAGTTCAAAAGTACGCGATTATTATTATTATTATTATTATTATTATTATTATTATTATTATTATTATTATTATTATTATTATTATTATTATTATTATTACTAGCATCAATTACCCGCTTCGCTGTGTTAAATTGAGAAAAAATAGTAACATGTTCCATTATTCAGTCACTTTTTACTATTACTAAAGCGCTCTTTGATATCGATCATTTTCGATGAGTTTTATATATCCCCTCCCCTTTCCATGTTGCGGAGCACGGTATCTTCAGTGTCATTGTTCATCTCAGCCACCCGGAAAACTATGAATTCGACTATGCTATTGGTTATTTTGATCATTTTTATGTCTCCCCCTCCTCCATGTTGCGGTCTGAATTTGGATTTAAACGGCATCAGATGTGTCACTGTTCATTTCAGCGACTCCAAAAATTATAGATTCGATACTAATATCGGTCAATTTTCGTTCTCTTTTCAATGTTGCTATCCTACCCCCTTCCTTTAGTTACACCATCAAAATGATATGAGGAAAACCATCTCGGGTTCGAACTTCATCTAGGTTGAAAATTTTATCGAGATTGGTACGGTGGTTCAAGACGTATTAAATTTTATTTATGTTTATATATATCCCTTTCCCATTCCCCTTCTCTAACAAGGAGAAGGCACACTTTGATAAGTGAACTTCGAGGCCATTTTTTGCGAGGTGGTAATTCATATTTAAAGAGTTAATATTACAAACTGGGAAAGCGCAATGGGAAAAAATAACGGAGAAAAACCGTCTTAAAGTTTTTTACTCGATGCATATATCGTACGACGCGCAAACTTACCAAGTGACGGCGTGGCGGATTGGGAACAGTTAGCGATTCAAGTGCAAAGGGTCATGGGTTCGATTCTCGTTCGAATCAAACCTATTTTTTTTCGTTTTTTTTTTTTGCTTCAACCAATAAAGTAGGCATTTGTAACAACTATAAGTAAAATATTAATTCACCATATGTTTATAACGAATAAAACACTAGAAACTTTCAATCACTTGTAAATTCTTTTGATGTTTCATGTTAACTAGGAACAAAATTTAATCTCTTCCGTAAATATTATTGTTACTGCAGTCGTTGTGTAAAAAATGTTCTTGACGCTTCGTGTCTACATCTGTTGACAGTGTGAGAATTACGAGGGGAATGAGGAGGAAATCTGCTTTGGTTATAGCAACATCCAGTATTAGCAAAGGGGATTTCCCCCTCAACACCTTTGTATATCGCACACTGTCAACAGATGTAGACACGAAGCGTCAAGAACATTTATTACACGACTGTCGTCATGGAAGGCCGGGGGCCCATCCCCCAAGCTCATGTGGGCCGCATGTATTTTTATGAACATGTATTTTCATATGTATTTTTTATTGTTACATGTATTGTTGTATGTATTTTGTATGAATGCGCCCCCTAAATTTACAGAGAAATCGGCACCGTTGACTGTCGTAACCATAATACAACTCGTGATATCAGTATATTTACGGAATAGATTAAAATTTCTTGCTAGTTAACATGGAACATTGAAAGATTTCACAAGTGATTTTAAAATTTCTATTGTTTTATTCATTATAAACATATGGTGAATTAATATTTTATTTATAGTTACAAATGGTTAATTTATTAGTTTAAGCAAAAAAAAAAAAAAAAAAGGATTGACTCGAAGGGGAAGAAAACCCGGGACCCTTTCATTATGAGTCGCACAATTTACTCACTCTGCCACACCGTCACTTGCGCGTCGAACAGTAGGCCTATATGTGGCGAGTACACCACTTTTGAAGACGGGTTTTCTCCCTTATTTTTCCCATTGCGCTCTCCCAGTTTGTAATATTCACTCTTTAAATGTACACTACCACCTCGCAAAAAATGGCCTCGAAGTTCACCTACCAAAGTCTGCCTTCTCCTTGTAAGTTCTAGCGCCAAAGTGAAATAATAAAAACCATATCAGGTCCGAACCTAATATATGTTAAAAATTTGATCGAGATAGGTCGCGTGGTTCAGGAGTTATTATGTTTTATTTATTTTTATATATCTTATATAAGTACCGGGTCACTAGGGGTTTGAATCCTCGACCCAGTGGTTGTCCATAAGGTAACCAACATCATCCGACTGACACTATGATCCGTTTGAGCTCTAGCATGTTCATTCTGTCTGTGAAAATTACATTATATTCGCAGGAGATGGAATCAATGCTGGATGTTCGGAGCAGATAAATCTTCGGAAAATACTAGAAAATGGCAACCTCTTTGGTTATTTGAAAACAAAACTTTATTTATACTAGTTCGACACAAATTTGGTTCCATCGTATAATTCAATGTGATTTATTCACGTTAAAATTTGAAATATAGAAGGTCTGCTACATCTATAAGGAACATCCTATTTTCCATTTGAACATTTGTAACTTTTCATTATGATACGGTTTGAACTTTTAATATAGGATATTTCTGATAAAAATTTAGCAGTAAAATAGCACTCATTCAATTTTATCTTTCTTTCTTCATTTTTCTTTTCGTTTCTCTCTTTTTTTCTTTTTTTTGTTCACTTTGCATTAGTAGTCTGGAATGGAAGATACGACCTACACTACCTACTGGGTTTATTACAATGTAGTTTGCATCAGTACGTCGAATGAACACTACCGAATTTACAACCGAACCACGCGGAAACAAAGCATATGTGTTAAATTTTTTACATTATCTTAAATGTGTCTGGTAGATCTACAGTTCTACTGGAAATTGAGTATGCTATCCTTTATGAAAGAGACCTAATGAATGTTTCAAGCATCCTCTATATATTCGAATAGTCCTGAAAAAAATATAAAAACAAATGTTATTTTTATGTTACTGTTGGATTTCTGGTAACGAAACTTTATAATGTTAGGTTTTTTTTACTAAGTTTAAAATTCGACATTTTTATCTGTTCTCCCTTTTCTTTTTCTTCTTCTCTCGCCTTCTGTATCTCTGCCTCATTTCTGAACCTCTGTGTAATATACATCCATTAGTTTCAATTTTTCATTGTGTGTGTTTCAGTTTCTCCCTAAATCAACTTATGAATCTTGTTTCGTCTCGGTTTTATTATTTCATTTCATCGATACTAATACATGTGTAGTTTGAATTTAGAATTGCGTTCATGTTGTTAGCTAATTTTAGTATGGGAGAGAAGAAAGGAGGAGAGAGAGGGGTCTCTTTACTAGACACGATTATGGGATAAGTAGGTGTATATTGGGTTGCCTAGCTGCACGGCGTTAGCTGTTGCAATTTTTTTGATGTGGAGTGTACAAAAGATAAGGTAACACCAGCTTCAAGAACCAAGTACAAAGAAATTATAATTTGAGGATTTTGATACGAACTATCTGGGTATTTTTCATCATTGTTATTTACTTATTAATAAAATTCCCAACACAATCGATTGAGCCCAATGAGTACAGAAAACAGTAACTGTAAAAATAACTTTTATCATTGTTTAGTGGTTACCGTCATCTCCTTTAGCATGGAAGAACCAAGTTTGAATCTCTGTGAGTATACACGTTGTTCAGATTCCAAATCAAACTGTAGATTCACATCTTATGTAGTCTAGGTGACAAAAAAGTCTTTTAGACAAACATACAACAATTTTACATTATAATTGTTGAGTAGAATTATAATTGACATCATATAGAGACTCTGAAGAGATAAATGTTTATTTTGTAAAAGGAATTATACTACGTAAGAGGCCAAAAGGTACACACATTTCAACAGAAGACAAATCTTTATAGATGTTGTACAATACAGACATCAAGGAATGAATGTAAGTTAACTTTGAATTCTGCACTGACAACAATTGTTTAAAGGGTTTCCGTGAATGTTCATAAACTTTTAATAATGAAAAATTTAAAACTTGAGAAACGTTCATTGGAATTGGTGTGCGTAGTTCCTCAATATTTTCCCTGAAGGGCCGAAAGGAAAGCTGGTTTTTATACGATACTCATAATCTTGTAGGACTCCTCCAATGTGCAATCATGTAAGGTCAGGAGAACGTAGGAGGAACTCAACCATACCTCTTCGTCCTTCGTCCTATAGGAAAACTCGTATTGAGGCTTGGTAATAGTGTGAATGTGCTATTCTGTTCAAAATAAAATTATTCCATACAGTATACGGGAAACACGACAAAATGTCACATATCTAACCCTTTGGGGATCCCATGGTACAATTTGTACCATACGGGGTGTTCCATGGTACATTGCGCTATAACTCTCCTATTTGAGCTTATTCGTCCGTTTTTTTTGTTTTTCAAGTCCAGAGGCATTGCAGAAAACATTACGGATGGTTTCACACCTTCCTGTGTCGAGACATAGGAGGTGATGACGTCATAAGTCTAAAATTTATATTTTCGTGTAATACTTTTTGGGGGGTTTATGTAAAGTATTTTTGGCGGGCTTATTTTTGCACGTAGAAGATTAAAATTTTGCACAAACATGCAGTCCACCGAGTAGTATTTACCAGATTTCTTTTCAGATTTCTGCTTTAAAACAGGGGGGATCCAGAGAGTCAAAAAGTTGAAAAAAGGGACATTTTTACCCAAAAATCCCGTTTTTCCTCATTTTCCCGCCTTAGATACATGATGGAGACAAGTGAATGGTACCGCCTGAAAGGCAGTTCTATTCTGAAGAGAATGATGGGCGAAACATGACCCTAGGGTAATTAGGGATGTCTCACGGAATGTTTAAAAATTTCCTTCTGTATACGGGAATATGGGACATTGTCGGTATATATTTTTTTTGGTGGGCTTACTTTTGCACCTGGAAAATTGGAATTGTGCAAAAACATTCAGCCTACCGAGTAGTATTTACCAGATTTTTTTCAGATCTCTACGTTAAAACAGGGGGGGTCCAGGGGGACTAAAAATTGAAAAAAGGATATTTAGACCCCAAAAATCCCGTTTTTCCTCATTTTCCCGCCTTAGATACATGAAGGAGACACGTGAGTCATACCGCCTGAAAGGCAGTTCTATTTTGAAGGGGATGATGGGTGAAACATGACCCTAGGGTAATTAGGGATGTCTCAGGAATTTTTTTTACCTGAGATCATGGTGTTTTACGGTAATTTGGGGCGTGGTGGGAATTCCAGATAAAATGTCTCCCGCCCTTGGTATTCAAGATAGAAACTTGAAATTTGGCACACACATTCAGTATACCAAGTACTATTTATCAGATTTTTTTTTAGTTGGCTACGTTCACACAGGGTCGCTCCAGGGGGCCCAAAGTGCGAGAAAAAATTTCCCTCCGAAATTTTACTTTTGACATCATTTTTCCCGCTCCTGGTATATAGTATGAGCATGCAAGTGGTATCATTTGAAAGCCAGCTCCATTCTGAAGAGAATGAGGTATGAACCATGATTCTAGGATAAATAGTAACGATGCAGTAGCTGCTTGACTGAAAGTCTAAAAAATAGCCCCAAAACCCCGGATCTCTTAAGGGCTAAGCATGATATGTAAAATGGATGTGCGCAAGAGATTTGTGTGTTACGACCTGGCTAATAACACCGTCATTCGAAAAGGGAGTGATTCAGTGAAACTTTTATATATGATAATTTGGTCCTTTCCTTATACAGTGTACACATCATATAGATCCAGTTTCTATTCTCAGTTAGGGCACTTGCTTTGGATAGAAACCCAAGTAGTGTTTGATGGTTTAAACAGTAGCTCCTGTATCGGTAATGAAAAGGAATATTAAAACTCAGTCACATATGATACCATGGTTTGAGATATGAATACATGCGATTGCCAGGTGTGTAGGAAGTTTTGTTGCAAACTCACACTTTCAATGTCGTACTTCGATAACATCCTCAAATTTGAAACAATATAGTTTTAAATAGACTTTTGTTCCTCGAAAGACAACCGTGTCCCTAGTATTTTATCTGATCTGTACTGTTGACACGATGATCGTATTCAAGTGAGGGACGACGATATTGGATATAGCATCATAGTATCAAATTTCTCAAAAGTAAATCCCCACAAAAGCGGGTATGCATATCCAGGCTCCTAACTATGAAAACATTTACGATCACTCCAACCCCAATCATTTCACAGATTCAACCTGTTGTATATAAGTTATTAGGACGTAAAATTGAATATAATTTATACGAAAAAGACTTTTATGCATTGCAAGACCTGTAACTGCCAAATATTCACCACAAACTTATAGTCGTATCGACATAAACAAAAAGAAGTGTGGAGCAGGAAACTACTTTACCCAAAAGTCAAAAGAGACTCACTGAAGACATACGAACTGGTCGAGACGTTTGAGTCACTAGTCTATCAATTAGAAGTTTATGTGTTCAAACCCTGAAAGGAGTATTCGCTTTTTTTTTTTTTTTTTTAAAGTGCGTTCCTAGAGGACTGAGAACATTTCTTTAAATAAATCTTTGGCAACTACTTTTCTCTCAAATTCCATTAGAAGGGAACATTATATGAATTGCAAATCTAAAATCCACAGCTGAGAACAAAATATTATGTTCAATATTTCATTATTATCCTTTGATTTGTAATGAAAAACTAATTATAACCATTGACAATTTCAGAAGATTCTCCCCCGGTAATGGTCAATATATGAATGAGAGAAAACTGATAAAACATTATTAGTCCACTTTGAGCATGATCGAAGATAACTTATGGCCACGAAGGGGGAAATTTATGTCGACAGAATCTCAAATTCTCCCACAGGTCATGCCCTGAAATCATCAGTTTGAAAGGTTTTCTTAACAAATAGAATATTACATTTATTTCTCGTTCTACGTTTTGAAATGGAAAAATCATAATTTTAAAGTGAATTATAATACGATAAGCATAAAGATTTATAGAACTAATGAAGTAAATATTCTTGTATAAGTTATGGATTTCTAATCAGATTAAAATTCGAATATTTGTTTGCATCGCACTTAAAGGAAATCCTCTCTCTATATAATTCTTCCTGGAAAGTATGTTTAACTCCAATTACTTAATCAATATTTTTAATAATATATTTTTATTGTAATACTTTTACTATTCAATGTTGTATACACTTCATTTCCCAAAGCAAAACCTCGCAAATGTATAGTGGACTAGTGAATATTATCAAATAAATTATCATTTTGTTTACGTAAATACTCCATCGCCTCATTTGAAACTTCGTACTTTAAATAATAATAATAATAATAATAATAATAATAATAATAATAATAATAATAATAATAATAATAATAATAATAATAATAATAATAAAATCATAGCCATACCTTTATCAGAATTTCAGGCTTAGTCAATAAATGAATTCAACGTGGTCTCTATTCGAAGTTCCATTTAATCGAATCCGATAGAAATTCAAAGAGAAACTTCGAAAACAGGTGAAAGAAAAATGTTACCTTGGTGGGACTGGAACTAACCTTTAAGAGTTCCTTTCAATTTACAGACAAATGCCTTAGGCACTTTGTTTCTTTTCTTTAATTTAACTGATTCACTGAACGTATCTGAGTCTGAGTAACTTGTCTCTATTTTCTACTCGGTTATATACGTTTTACAATCATTTCCGTTAATCTTGAACGACAGGAACACGAATACAAAAACATCTAAGAGAATTAAAATTCCAAACTCCCCCACCGGGAATCGAACCCGGGACCCCATACTTCTTAGACACACGTGCTAGCCACTAGACCAGTGGGGAAAACAAGTGAATGCATTTTGTAGTATCTGAAGTGAAATGCATTTTGTAGTACAATATGTTATCCTGCTGTAATAATGTTTACCGTATTTGTTACTTTGAGGAAGGAGATATGTTATTCATATAGGTTCTATTACATATTTGTTCATAAATATTATATAAATTATCAGAATTATTCATGATTTTCCATGGAAATTCACTGGTGCATGCGCAGTAGAAACAGAAAAATGCAGTTTACTGATATTAGTCAGAATGCAAATTTCTAACAGGCTATGAGAATTCCTTAATGGAAAGTAGTGGTTCCCAACCTGGGGATGTGCAGCTTCCTCCTGAGTAAGCATGAAGTGGGAGTAAGGGGGCGAAAGCTACTGGCAGAAATGAATTGTGAAATAAATTATTATTATTATTATTATTATTATTATTATTATTATTATTATTATTATTATTATTATTAATATTATTATTATTATTTGTCATACCAGTAAATCAATTTTTTCACTGCTTTCTCGTCACAGCCCAAAACCCAAGCGATCTGAATGAGAGTTTGTTCCACTTTTACTCGACTATAATTTCTCCTCGCAGACTAACATATAGTTCTCTACAGCCTTTAGAGCTAGGCATTTTGACAACTTGTAGAAATTTGCATTGTGATTCGTATTAGCAATGACAGTAAAGTGGATCTTTCTGTTTCTACTGTGCATCATCAGCATCATTATATCAGAAGTATTCCGCCATTACCAGCGGGTCACTTACCGCAGCTGAGAAGCTGCCATGCTCCACAATCTTCTGTTAACCTCTCCATCTTCACATACGATTTTTCTGTTTTGATATCGCCAATAGCCTAATTATGTTTCTATATAGTCTAATTCGTCCCCTCCCTCTCTTTCCTGCCACCATACCATCTAGCACATCCCTCATGATACAGTTCCTTCTTAACCAATATTCCAACCAGTTTCTCTTCCTCTTCTTAATAATATTTTTCTCCTTCCATTTCCAACCCTCTCATTCGTTTTCCTCTCGACCCAGATATTTCTATCCATTCTCCTCCACGCACATATTTCAAAAGCCTCCAATTGTTTCTCATCATTTCTGCGTAATGTCCATGTTTCTGTCCTATAAATACAGTAAAATACAGTACACGAAGCATTTTATGAGTCTTTTTTTTCAACTCTAAGGCCCCACAAAATAGTATTTTCTTCATCCTAAAGGCTTCTTTCGCCATTTCTATCCTTGCTTTTATTTCACGTTCGCATGTCATATCACTAATAATACTACTCAGACATAAAAAAACTAGTCACCTGTTTTTTTTCCCGCTCCTACTTCTATATTTGACACCGATCGCTTCGTTTCAATCACCATGGATTTTGTCTTTCTAACATTTATTTTCATCCCATATTCTTCAGTAGCCTTTCTCAAGTTTTCTACATCTTATTAATTTTCTTTTTAGATTCTGCAACAACAATCATATCAATCCCAAACCGTATACACCTCATCATTCTATCTCCTACCGAAATTCCATCTTCATTATGAAAACTCTTTTTTGCTTTCTCTTCTACATAGATATTAAATAATGTCGGCGAAATATATAATATATAATATATAATATCAAACTCACCTTTCAATTACACTGTCTGCCTACTGTGCATGCGCCAGTGAATTTCCATGGAAGATCATGAATAATTCTGATAATTTATATAATATTTATGAACGAATATGTAATAGAACCTATATGAATAACATGTATCATTCCTCAAAGTAACGAATACGGTAAACATTAGTACAGCAGGATGAAATAGATGTAAATTTCAGATACTACAAAATGCATTTCATTTCCTTTCCCCGCTGGTCTAGTGGCTAGCACGTGTGTCTAAGGTGTATGTGGTCCCGGGTTCGATTCCCGGTGTGGGAGTTTGGAATTTTAATTCTCTTAGATGTTTTTGTATTCGTGTTCCTGTCGTTCAAGATTAACAGAAATGATTGTAAAACGTATATAACCGAGTAGAAAATAGAGACAAGTTACTCAGACTCAGATACGTTCGGTGAATCAGTTAAATTAAAGAAAAGAAACAAAGTGCCTAAGGCATTTGTCTGTAAATTGAAAAGAACTCTTAAAGGTTAGTTCCAGTCCCACCAAGGTAACATTTTTCTTTTACCTGTTTTCGAAGTTTCTCTTTGAATTTCTATCGGATTCGATTAAATGGAACTTCGAATAGAGACCACGTTGAATTCATTTATTGACTAAGCCTGAAATTCTGATAAAGGTATGGCTATGATTTTATTATTATTATTATTATTATTATTATTATTATTATTATTATTATTATTATTATTTAAAGTACGAAGTTTCAAATGAGGCGATGGAGTATTTACGTAAACAAAATGATAATTTATTTGATAATATTCACTAGTCCACTATACATTTGCGAGGTTTTGCTTTGGGAAATGAAGTGTATACAACATTGAATAGTAAAAGTATTACAATAAAAATATATTATTAAAAATATTGATTAAGTAATTGGAGTTAAACATACTTTCCAGGAAGAATTATATATAGAGAGGATTTACTTTAAAGTGCGATGCAAACAAATATTCGAGTTTTAATCTGATTAGAAATCCATAACTTATACAAGAATATTTACTTCATTAGTTCTATAAATCTTTATGCTTATCGTATTATAATTCACTTTAAAATTATGATTTTTCCATTTCAAAACGTAGAACGAGAAATAAATGTAATATTCTATTTGTTAAGGAAACCTTTCAAACTGATAATTTCAGGGCATGACCTGTGGGAGAATTTGAGATTCTGTCGACATAAATTTCCCCCTTCGTGGCCATAAGTTATCTTCGATCATGCTCAAAGTGGACTAATAATGTTTTATCAGTTTTCTCTCATTCATATATTGACCATTATCGGGGGAGAATCTTCTGAAATTGTCAATGGTTATAATTAGTTTTTCATTACAAATCAAAGGATAATAATGAAATATTGAACATAATATTTTGTTCTCAGCTGTGGATTTTAGATTTGCAATTCATATAATGTTCCCTTCTAATGGAATTTGAGAGAAAAGTAGTTGCCAAAGATTTATTTAAAGAAATGTTCTCAGTCCTCTAGGAACGCACTTTAAAAAAAAAAAAAAAAAAGCGAATACTCCTTTCAGGGTTTGAACACATAAACTTCTAATTGATAGACTAGTGACTCAAACGTCTCGACCAGTTCGTATGTCTTCAGTGAGTCTCTTTTGACTTTTGGGTAAAGTAGTTTCCTGCTCAACACTTCTTTTTGTTTATGTCGATACGACTATAAGTTTGTGGTGAATATTTGGCAGTTACAGGTCTTGCAATGCATAAAAGTCTTTTTCGTATAAATTATATTCAATTTTACGTCCTAATAACGTATATACAACAGGTTGAATCTGTGAAATGATTGGGGTTGGAGTGATCGTAAATGTTTTCATAGTTAGGAGCCTGGAAATGCAAACCCGCTCAACGTGGGGATTTACTTTTGAGAAATTTGGTATATATTGCTATAACATAGTTTGATGAAACTTAGAAATTCATAAAAGTTCATGGATAATGTGTACACATTTTTATTCTTCCCTCTCTCTTTCTAAAACTTTGTTTATAAGTTCGAGACATGGAAAATCACGGGATGAATTTCCAACATACAAAATGGAAACAAAATATTTACAACTACAAAGTGGATCAAAGTGAATGTTATTGAAAATTATAAAAGAATGTTGGCTGAATCTATTCTATAGTAAAATGTTCCAATAAGTAAGGACCTATGGAAAGAATTTTCATTTCTAAGCCAAAATCAAGTAATAAAGAGTAGCAAGTGGACTACTTTTCGTTCATTTTTAATGAGGAGTTAATGTGCCAAGTTTCTTCTTCCTAACTTGTCAGCCTCATGAAATATAAAATTTTCGCACAAATTATGGGTTTCCGCTTCCCCTAAAGGATATGCATTTTAATCAAATTGACGTGACAAAATCAAAGTTCGAGGTAGGTGATACTATGTGATAACTATATCCTGTAATTAGATCACTCCACAAGGTCGTTTCTTTTTTCCGTGGGACGTAAAACTCAAAGATTTCATTTCATTTTTCGTTTCTTTTTTGTATATTAAAGCATAAAACACATCTTTTTGCATAATGCGGAGTACAAATGTTTAAATCATTGAAGCCGTATAAGGTTAACATATTTAAATTACTAGAGTGTCAAATACTATTCGTAAAATCATGAGGAACAATGAGCTTATTTATTTATTTATTTATTGAACAAATTCCCAGATACAGCATAACTTTGCCATTTTACACAGGGACATTCTAACAAAAGAAAGAAAAAAAAAACAAGATAACAATAACAACAACATAGAAAGAAGAGTGTAAGAGTAAAACTATTCCGTCAAAGCTCGCTTAATTGCTCTTTCAAACACTGGGTAGCTCGAAAATATGTCCACATCAGTTGTTACTTGATTATAACAGTTTGGTATTCTATAAAAAAGAGACCTCTGTATAACAGCCAACCTAGGACGGGCAAGATGGAATAGGTGGGTATTCCGGGTGATGCGGGAAGGGACACGTAAGGATAGTTCCTGAAGTAATATTTCCGATCTTAAGTTTCCATTAACTATTTTATGTAGATATTTCAGGTCAGAGATAGTTCTGCGTACTTCAGGAGTCTGAATATTAAGATGTCGCAAGAGTTCCTTCTTAGATAATATTCGAAGTGCAGGAACACGAAAACGGACTATAGCGATGAAGAAATTGAGAACAGAATCAAGTCTGGAGAGATGTGTAGGTGCTGCCATGGCCCATATGGGAGAGCAATATTCGATCTTGGGCGCTATTAATGTCTTATAAAAAGTTGCTAGTGAAGAAACAGTGCGTAGTTCGGTGAATCGATAAAGAAGTCCCAACATGCGCATTGAATTCTTTAGTATTGAGGAGATGTGGTCAGAGAATGTGAGTTTTGAATCAAAGATGACACCAAGATCATTATGACTAGCAGAATGTGTGATAGGGGAATCGTTGATATGGTATGTGGAGGGAACAGGAGACTTTTTCAAAGTAATAGTAATACTGTCACACTTCTTACTGTTGAGTTTCAAGTGCCACATTTCACACCAGCCTGTAAGGTAATTTATGTCTTCCTGTAGAGCAGTTGTGTCATGGAGACACGATATTTCTCTGTATAACTTACAATCGTCAGCAAAAAGCAGAAGGCCACTAGGTTGAGCTGATAAGTGCGTGTAGAGATCATCCATATACAGGACAAACAGCAGAGGGCCAAGTACACTCCCCTGAGGCACCCCTGAGATCACGGGTTGGGGGTTAGAAGTCGCCCCTGAAAGAACAACTCTCTGTTTACGGTCCTTCAAGTAGCTTGTGATTAGAGAGAGAAATTTGCCATGTACATTAAATCTATTGGAGAGTTTATGAAGAAGATGAATGTGACTGACAGAATCAAAGGCCTTCGAGAGATCAAAATAGATAACATCTAATTGAGTATTGTTATTCATACATTTGACTGCACAGGAATGAAGAGTACTTAAGTTTGAGAGACTTGAGCTTTTCGGTAGAAAGCCGTGCTGAGAACTATGGATGTAAGGTGAGGTGAATTTAAGTAGCCTGTCTTTGATTATTTTTTCGCAGATAATTGATATTACAGAAAGAAGAGATATTGGCCTATAGGAGGATACATGATCTTTAAGTCCTGATTTATATATTGGGGTCACGTGAGCTAGTTTCCAACTGGTGGGATAATACCCTTCCTTGAAGCATCTATTGAATAAGATAGATAGAGGAACCGTAATAACTGAAGCAGTTTTGTTGAGAAAGAGAGGACTAATTTTATCAGGTCCAAGTGATCTGTGTGGAGATAACGATAGCAAGAGAGCCAGAACTTCGCCCGGGGTGGTAGAGAGATTGGATAAGGTGTCCGAACAGATGGAGCGGAGAGGGGGAAGATGGGGTGTAGAGGGAAGGGAAGTAAATGTTTTGCAGAAGTAGTTATTGAAGAGGTCGGGTCTTTGATCATCACTCGCTTCAGTATTTTCATCTTGAACTGTTGCCGGTATGCCCGGAGATTTTGTTCTAGATTTAATTACAGACCAAAAGACTTTAGGGTTACTAACAGTAAAATTACCAATTGAGTCCATGTATTCAAAGTATTTACGCCGCTGTACCTTCTTGGCAAGACTTCTAATTCTAGCAAAGTTTTTGTATGTGTAGTCACTCGGATGTGATTTCCATAGAGTCCAGGCAAGCTTTTTGTTTTTAAAAAGTTCACGAAGTTCATTGTCGTACCAGACCGGAAACCTGTTCGATTTTGATTCTTTCACCGGTACAAAGTCCTTTATGGCTGAGTGGACAACAGATGTAAATAAGTCCACAGCGTCGTCAACAGTTCCTACCTCTAACAAACACCAAGGAAACAGTTCAATAGCCCGGCAGATGTCACCCCAGGGGGCTTTCTTCCAAAGAAGTTGTGACCTACTTTTGAGGGGCTGGTTTGTAGTAGTGGAGGGGAGGAAATCGAAAGAAACATCCAAGGAATCGTGATCCGATGGAAAAAGATTTCTGCATGGGATAACACAACGAGGTTCTAGGTTAGAGAGAATATAGTCAAGATTGCTATTATTGCGGGTATTATGCATATTATGTTGACCTAGACCAAGTCCATGAATAAAATTGTCCATGAAATAACTGTCGTTTCCATCTTTAGTGACGCCATGCTTGCTGTCCTGCCACGTGATGGAAAGATTGAAATCACCCAATAGGATGACGTCACCGTGTGACAACGCATGTAACAGTGAGTCATGGCAAGCTTCTAAGATGTGCTGGGGGGTGTTCTTGTGCGGCCTATAGAAGCACCCAATAAACACAGAACGACGCTTTGGAATAAATACTTCCACCCAAATGAGTTCACAATCCCGTTCGAGATCCAGTCTTCTCTTGCTCTTCCACTTATTATTTACACAAATCATCACTCCACCTCCACGAGTTATGCGGTCTTTACGGTAAATGGTGAAATTATTTGAAAAGCTCATTTCACTGTCGTTCACTGATTCATTCAGCCACGATTCGGTCACTGCGAAACAATCCAGTTCCCTTATCTCACCTAGGTTCAATGAGCACTCAAGTAATTTGTTTTTAATACTACGAACATTTTGATAATATATATTGAAAGCACTGGGGTAGTCCACAGCGTCGTCAACAGTTCCTACCTCTAACAAACACCAAGGAAACAGTTCAATAGCCCGGCAGATGTCACCCCAGGGGGCTTTCTTCCAAAGAAGTTGTGACCTACTTTTGAGGGGCTGGTTTGTAGTAGTGGAGGGGAGGAAATCGAAAGAAACATCCAAGGAATCGTGATCCGATGGAAAAAGATTTCTGCATGGGATAACACAACGAGGTTCTAGGTTAGAGAGAATATAGTCAAGATTGCTATTATTGCGGGTATTATGCATATTATGTTGACCTAGACCAAGTCCATGAATAAAATTGTCCATGAAATAACTGTCGTTTCCATCTTTAGTGACGCCATGCTTGCTGTCCTGCCACGTGATGGAAAGATTGAAATCACCCAATAGGATGACGTCACCGTGTGACAACGCATGTAACAGTGAGTCATGGCAAGCTTCTAAGATGTGCTGGGGGGTGTTCTTGTGCGGCCTATAGAAGCACCCAATAAACACAGAACGACGCTTTGGAATAAATACTTCCACCCAAATGAGTTCACAATCCCGTTCGAGATCCAGTCTTCTCTTGCTCTTCCACTTATTATTTACACAAATCATCACTCCACCTCCACGAGTTATGCGGTCTTTACGGTAAATGGTGAAATTATTTGAAAAGCTCATTTCACTGTCGTTCACTGATTCATTCAGCCACGATTCGGTCACTGCGAAACAATCCAGTTCCCTTATCTCACCTAGGTTCAATGAGCACTCAAGTAATTTGTTTTTAATACTACGAACATTTTGATAATATATATTGAAAGCACTGGGGTAATATGGACAGGGTGGGCCAGGGTTTACGTGAATATCACCACAAAGGAGGAGAAAACAAACGAGAATGAGTCAAATGCAATTACTTACTTCCCTGAAATGTCGGATTTAATGTCTAGTAATACAGATATCATTGTGTGAAAGAGAAATATTGAAATTAATGTTTCATAAAACGTTTTTTCATTGAAATCAATACAATTTCCTGCTACATTGTCTTTTAAACATTCGTATTTCATTGTCACCTGCTAGAAGGAAGTTTATAACATAGCTTTGCAATAAGTCTTACAGCAGATTCATTTCAAAATGTATAGTTATTGATTGATTAACGATATATGAAACCATTATGAGGAAGATGGTATCGGTGTTTCCCTAAATTGTTGCGTGTTGCATCAGAAATATTAATAAAAATTGTCCTTCACAAGCCAATCATTATCTTTTACTCTCATAAAGTGGGGCAAGCGTTACAAGTGCTAATTGAGGACACACTACGAAACAGATTAACCATCCATCATAATACTTTTGTCCCTAACAATGCTAATACACACTTTGTTCATTTATGAAACGAACAATTGTATGACTGGAGACACATAAAGAGACATCGCCATAGGAGCAATAGTTTCCTATTACATTCTATACTGGACAAAATCAATTCAAACAGAAAGGTAGTTATTGTTGCTTTCAGTGGTCGAAGTGAGGCGGTATGTGGTGGTATGCCATACCGATTCTGGTTTCTCAGTGATGAAGCCATACCTCCTCTGGTTTCACAGTGACTAAGACATACCGTCACTGGAGAGTAGATGCTAAATACCTTTACTAAATCCATTTTTATTCATAGTAATTGACGAATAGCTTTGCACATAAAAAGATTTTATTTCTTATGTAGAAATAATCACGGACATTCCTGTTATCCTTTTCCTAACGTTTGTTTTTAAAAATGAGGCGTCTTCAAAGAAGTTCATCTAGTTCATATTTTCATGTGCCATATTGAATTGTTTCTTTCTTATATATGTGTATGTCTTCTTCCGTTAATGCATATGTCATGTTTTGAGAATGGGCGGATTTAGGGGTTGTTGCTAGGGTGCTCAGTCGAGGGGGTTTCCGGGAGTTTTCCCGCAGGAAATTGTTATTATAAAAATTTGGTTTCTGAGGATTTTCGTGTATAATACTCTATAATACAATATATTTTTTTATTTAATTTTTGTCAGAAAGTTGTTGGCGGGGAATCAAAGTCTCTTCATGTCCCCTCCCCGTAACTACAGAGAAGCTCTCTAATGGTTTTCAGTCACTATGTAAATAAAAATGCAATCTTTTAGGCAACATACCCTCACTGTATTTCAACATTTAGATAGCTGGTATATCGAGTCGAGATCGTAATAAAACATACCACCTCTGCTCTTTTTCCACTTCGAACAGTGGTTGCTTTACTATCTTATTGTACTTAATAAGACCCTTAGATAAATGATTCCAATCGAAAATTGTTCCATACTATTTTAAGCAAAACATATAGCGTTTCGGTTAATCTGTGAACAAAATAATGCTTTTTCCTCACTAACATATGAATCAACAAATTGTTCTGTCGAAATATTTCATAAAATAGGGAGTACGTTTAAAAAAAATAAGAAGAAGAAAAGGAAAATAAAAATGAATGCAGAGTTACCGAGGAGTAGTTAACATTTAGAACTGCAACATAAATTAGAAAATCGTAAGAATCACCATGTACACTCATGTCCAAAATGATTGTCGCATATCTATAACTGTCTTCTTGTAAGAATATAATTTGATAATGATTTTGCAGGGTACTTTTAATACTGATACTATGTGTGGGAAATGTATATTTGTTGTAAATTTCATAGGGAAAGAATTATAAATACGAAAATTACAATGCGTAAAACAAAATGTTGCTAAATGGACAAGAAAGTTTTATTTTCGTTTTATTGTTCTTATTTACTGCTCTTTTGATATGAAATTTGCCACATGCATGTCTTTCCCGATTATAAATATTTTAAGAAATACCGAGCGATTTCGTTATCAAATTATATTCCTACAATAACATAAGACTTATTTGTAGACATGCGACAATAATTTTGAACATGAGTGTACTTATTAGCACATTATATAAAGTAAGTACAAATCTTAGATACAGTCATATAAAATCGTTCTTTATGTAATTTTTGTTTCACGGAAGATCTGCATACCATGATATTTCACAAGCTTGTTAAGCAGGTCAGGGTTTACCATCATGCTAAGTTTGATCAGAACCGGATGAGTTCGGTTCAACTCTTACAATATAATAGTGTCCTTGATTTTTCAGGGAAAAATCAAATTGAAGACAAAAATATATTAACTGGAAGATAAAATGTGTCATATGATACTCTTTTCTTCAATGTTTGTGAGTCTATTTCATACAATCCATTCATTCATTCATTTGCATATTTCCCTTAAACAAATTTTAGTATGTTGCTTCTTGGATCTATTGAGATTAACCATATAACCGAACCGAAACACAAAAATAACTCGGTTTACACATTGATATGTATAATATGACACGTATCGGGGTTTCCCATCTTTATTTTCTGTTCGATAATTTTTCGAAATATGTTTTCCTTTGAATTTGAGTAATGTTGACAGTTTTGTACACGTCGAGTAAAAGCTTCCTTTTATCTGAAACTTCTTCCGACGGTATAAGACACTAAAATAAATTAATTCTGTAAAATCAATCTATGGTTGCTCTGAATTACATGGATAGAAAACCGCATTTTAATTATGATGAATATTATAATAATAAGTCTAATATACGGAATAAATGTCTAGTTTAAATAGTTATAACTTACGTATTTAGACTTATTTAGATTACATTAATATAATTACTTTCATTGGAATACATATAAACTATGTAAATGCATTTTCTCATTCTCTCTGCAAATGTAACATTAAATTCTATATCCAGTATAACCTTCTATAGACGAATTATACAAATCTGTAACGTTCCAGCCAATGCGCAGTGTTCGCAGGTTTCCTTAAGAAAACTTCCCTCGATTGACACCAAAAAATCCCTTTTCTTATCAAATTTTCCCTGGTTTGTTGTCTCTCCAATCCCTGAGATAGAATTTATCTGATAAGATTAATTTATCTATATTAAAGGAAGTGCCAACCATATTTGTTTTATTCATTTCTTTTTTGCTTCTATTTTTGTACTTTTTCCTTCACTACCATTTTTTAAATAAAATGTGCACACAAATACATCCATCCAACAATGGGTGCAAATTATACTACTTTGAACACACCACACACGAGTTATTGCTATTGTATTGGTTTATTTTTGAAGAACAAAGAAAAACTTTAGCATTTGTATTGGTCAATGTCAGCCCGAGAATTTCCCTGGATTTTCACGTTTTATCGGAAAAACTCCATTTTGCCCTTTTTGCTAAATTTACCTACGAAATTTCCCTAGATGAGGGAAATGTCCCTGAAACTACGAACACTGCCAATGCGCTGTATGAGGCGATTTAGAGAAACGAAGAGTGAACGACTATTGATACATATTTGCAACGTTTCGTTCTTCAGCTCTGACAAGTAGTGACATTAAGCGGCGTTCCTTTGAGTTGTCACAGTACAGCATGTTCAAGTACCGCCTCGCTATGATAGCTTGACGTTTCTTGGATAAGACAATTTCTTACTAATTACAGGGAAGTAGTATTGTTATAAAAAAAAATTAAGTTTGCTTAAGTTATTATTAAGATATATAGAAAAAAGTGTCTCACGTTCCAACAATAGGAATTGTTCGTTCGACACTATTTCTTTCAAATGTAGGAAATTTGTCTCAAGAGGCTTATTATTATTATTACGGCACAAATCGAAAATAGTGAAGTTTCTGCAGAACTTGTTAACTTTTAACATAAATTAACTGTTAATTGTAAATAATACATGTATTTAGGAGTGACACAAACAAACAAAAGGTAATTGTCAGTAATTATGCGTTATTTTGGAATGGAAATTAGTATGGCTCTCTGGCTGTCCCTCTGCCTATTTGTCTCTTCTGCAATAATTATGTTTCTTTCTTCCAGTGATGGATCCAACAGTATTCTACGACACTAAAAAAATGATTGCCCGTTCTGCTGGAGGCGATGATGGAGAGAGTGAGGACAGCTGTCTGAGTTCTGATGATGAGGACAAAGATCCTGACTACTTGCCCGATGACAATGATGCCAAAAGTAGTGATGGGATGGTTACTGATGAGAATGGTAAAGAATTATAATTTTGTTTCCTTTGAAATAATATTGAATTTTAGGCAAAATAAATCATTTTATAATTTATTTATTACCTTTAGACATCTAAGGTTTAGTCTGCGATAATGCAGCAGAAAACGCGGGAAGAAGTCGGTCATATATTTTCCATCAATACATACAGGTAGTGTTGCCACGAGATGAGACATGAGACGAGACAGAAAAATAACTACAGTAAACGAAACGAGACAGGGCCGTCGTAATGCAACGTATATATATTTTCGAGACGAGACATTCACTGGACAAGATATTTTCGAGACGAGATAGCCTAAATCTAGTCGACAACACCAATTCAATAAAATTATTATCATCATTTAAGTATAAATAGGCATTTATGCTTTCAGTTGAAACCATTTTAACCCATTTTATCGTATATTTACAAAAATCTATTCATGGGAAAATAATTCAGTCTATAAAGGAATAAACATAAAAACACATGTTTCTTTTATCTTTTACGTATTGATTTATAGTCAAGTTGCTTTGAATTTCTTAATAATACTAAGAACACCGATCATCGTAAACGCTAATATTTTTGTTTTCGTTGTTGCTGTAAGATCTTAAAAAATCTTTAACCTTTATTAAAGTGACATTCGTACAGTCAATTCTTGTTCTTTTATTTCATATTTTATAATTTTTCTATACTGTATTTCCATTCAGGAGATTCTATTAAGTCTTCTTCAGGCGAAATAAGAAGATAATAATTATTGTAGATATTGCTAAGTGTGATTTCCAGTAGAGGGGTCTTTTAGTATATACAAACTTTCACATTCAAGACTTGAGTATGTTTTTGGATTCTGACAAACTTAGAAAGCTTGGTTGTTGGGAACGGTTTATTGTCTTTTTAAGATCTTACAGCATGGAATTTTCCAAAGATGTCATTTCAATTTCATGCCAATTGTGTCTTACTATAGACGGCAAGTCATGAACTCCAAACTATGCTTTGCGATTGTCAATTGTGTTAGGTACAGGAGAGGGCGACAGCACAAAAGACCAATATTCTTCTGGAAGCTCCAGAAACACTTTCTCTTTTTGTGTGGTGTTCATCGAAAAGTACAAATCTCACAGAAACTAGCACTTGTAAAGTGACCACGTGGTAACTGAGAAACAGCTCAGTAAGCCCCGGGAAATTTATGTGAAGACGTGTGAGAAAAACTATAGACACAAAAACTACAGTTTTGGAGCACACATCAGGGTTTCTTAGTCCGTGTGTTTTTGCGTGAAGAAATGTTGTAGTAGAGAAAATATTTTCATTAGAAGACAGTAAGCATGCTCGTTATTGAGCTATGTGACATCTCAAAAAATGTGACATGGCACCAGGAGGGGAATCAATATGGTCGCCGGTGGAATTTGTCTCTCTGCTTTTAAAGTATTACTAGCTGAACCTGCGCTCTCTACACAGTGCATCATTCACTTATGAGCTTGAATCTTCTTGTCATTCTTCACAACATCCATATATGTCCCTTTACAAACACAAGTGAAAGACGTCTTGATGAAAGTCGGCACAGGGTACCATAAAGAGGATATTTTTTTCAATGTCTTGCACCGTTTGCAAGATTGAGCCTACTTCCGGTTGATCAGTGTTTTCTTTCTTCTTGCATGCAGTATGTAATAAGCAAATGCATTACATACACAATTAATTATATATGATGTTCATTGGACAAAACTATCCAAACAATAAAGATTCATTGTAGCCTGGAGAAATGGTTATCCTTCGTTTTTAATTATCATTTGGCATGTAACAAACGCTGAGAGATATCAACCCCTGTATAGACTACAACTATGTTACGTTGGGATGTATAACTCATAGGATATGATGCTTTACTTTTTTAAATTTCAACACTTCCAGTGTACCCCTAAAAGTGTAGTAAAGAGATAACAGCCACGTTTTTTAAATATTCAATTAGAACTGGGCAATCTATACAAAATTTGGAATCAACCAGCCAAAATGGCACGTTTCTAGCACTTGTGGTTTTCGAGATCTCATTGTCGAAAGGGTTGGAGACAATAGACTAGCTGAACCTGCTCTCCCTACACAACGCATCATTCACATATGAGTATGAATCTTCTTGTCATTCCTCACAACATTTGTACATGTCCCTTTACAGACACAAATGAAAGACGTCTTGATAAAAATCGGCAAGGAGTACCACAAAGGGGGAGATTTTTTTAATATCTCCCACCGATTGTAAGAATTGAGCCTACTTCTGGTTAGAGTTACTAATTCATGTATGGTCAATGTTTCCTTTCTTCTTGCATGCAGTATGTAATAAACAAATACATTACATACACAATTAATTATAATGTCAGTATATATGGTGTTCATTGGGGAAACACTCCAAACAATAGAAAATCTTCTTATAGTCTGGATAAATAGTGATCTTTCGTTTTTAATTAAACGCCTGAAAGATATACAACCAACGTAAAGAACTATGTTGTGCTGGAATGTATAACTCATAGGGTATGATACCTTTATTTTAAATTTCAACACTTCGAGTGTACCCCTAAACGTTGTAATAAAGAAATAACGACCAAGTTTTTTTAAAAAAATATTCAATTAGAACTGGACAATCTGCACAAAATTTGGAATCGACCAGCGAAAATGGCATGTTCTAGCACTTATGGTTTTCGAGGATCTCATTGTCCAAAGGATTGGAGACAAATATATAAACTTTCCTTTGGAGACAAACATATAAGCATGGGATTTTAATATATAGATAACTTCTACAAATTTTAAAATGAAAGCTTTATTCTTGCATAAAAATTTAGATAATATGTATATTTTAAGATAATTTATTGCCATAGCGACGCCATCTTTAAGTTTCGCATCCATAAAATCCCAAAATTAAGTAGTTTCAATCTATTTATTTATGTTCAAAGTCAAATAACTTTGAAATTGCAACAAGTAAGTGAAATAAACGAAATAAACGTTCATGGACGATTCAAGAGCTTTCAAATGAGATATATATCATTTGTCCATCTGTAAAATTTCTAAACTAGTTTATTTATGTAATTGTAGTTCCAGTGCTTTATGGCTTTTAGTATATGGCCAGCAAGATTGATTTAAAATCTTGTGAATGGTGCACATTCCAGATATCAAGCTGAAGTTTCCAGAATATCCTCTTCTGTGCCTATTATCCTCACTTGGGGAAACGAAGGTATAATCATAAATTTGGCCGCTATCGGAATTCATGTCTAATTTATAAGCGTTATATAACTTCTGGACATTTGAAGTACTCATAGTAGAAAATATTTCTTCTAAACCCTAAAAGTAAATAATGTTCCTTTTTAGTTCTACAGACATTCCTTATTTCTATTTTCTCTCTCTCTTTTTCAATCTATCTATATAAGAAAGATGCATTACATATTTAACGTAGTAGTTTTCTATTTGTCGACTTTGAAGTAGTCTAAAGAAGAAACTTGAAGTAGACTTATTCTCCTTTCAGTTTGTCAGGAAACATCTGCGGCGAGGTCACTTGGAAAGATTTCTGAATCAATGCAACCTACCTAAGGTAGAGCAACACTGTTAAACCTGGTGGTATTGCAGAGTATATCAAACTATTTCTTCTGTCCCTGTTTGGATCGTAGAAAATTTCAGTAGTTTTAATTTAAAAGTTACTAATGTTTTTCAGGATAAATGATCCACCTTGTCTGTATTTAATATCAAATAATTTATAATGCGTATGTAGCTTATGGCTCACGGACTAATCACAGAAATTAAAATTACCTACGTCAAACTATATATTTTGTTATTTGAAGATAATTTGTCTAATATC
Organism: Thermobia domestica; assembly: GCF_964235325.1. Classification (NCBI taxonomy): domain Eukaryota; kingdom Metazoa; phylum Arthropoda; class Insecta; order Zygentoma; family Lepismatidae; genus Thermobia; species Thermobia domestica. Next base: position 118,144,327 of record NC_137464.1, on the reverse strand, counting down.
GTAACTGAATTATTATGATAAGTTATGAAATTTTTAGATATTCCAATACATTAAAATAAAAAATATATGAATTTTACTTAATCTCTGGGTATAAGACTTTGGGGATCAGTTAATGACGGATGATGAGTTCAATGAATTCATTAATAGTTTTATTTTAGAATTTTCATATTAAGACCATAAACAGTAATAAATTCTTGTAGTTTTCTTGTTATTTCATCAAATTTGAAACAGTTGTATCACTAATAAAACATCATGTGATACCTGGAATGATATATTTTCTTTTAACTCCTCCACTTTGTTCATACATATACACGTGTTGTTTTGCAACACATCAAGCTAACCTCGGTTTCTAGATTACGATATGTAAAATAAAATATTTTACACTATGCTTATAAACAGCTCAACTCAACTCAAGTTTTAAGATTGCGTATTATAAAGAAGAAAAAGGGAAAAATTTTACAATGTAAATAAATATTTTCGAAATCAAAACTTATTGGTTTCCAAGATGAAATAAAAGTAAATACAGCTCAACGGTTGTAACGACACCAAAGAGACGTAAAAAAAAAAAAAAAAAAAAGTGTCGTTCCAGTAGAAATGTGTAATATCAGTATCAAACTGGAAGTGATTATGTATTTGACAACTCGATCATATCAATTACAGATATGTTACATACGAGTTTGATATACCTGTGAATGTCATAATAAGCATAATATAAAATCACTTGGTAGGTCCTACAGAATATTTCATACAATAGACGAAGTGTCACGGAGAGCGATGTTGCTATAACAAAGCTCCACTATTCTTGGTTTGTACCCACTGCCATTTGTAGCAGTGGAAGATATGAAAAAATACAGTTCACACAACGTTAAGTTCACTTCTCACCTTACTAAAATTTCTAAAGCTGTGAATCTTGGTAAAATAACAAAATATATTACATTTGCTAATGCAGTTTACGTAACACATAATTGAAATAGTATAACAAGCAAGGAATTTTTCGTTCACAATCAAATAGTATCAGCAATTAAGCTGGTTGAATTTGTTAATGATAGACTTTTCCTTTATTACTCTTAAGGGTCGGTGGTGTGATATTGTTCTAAAAGTACATGCGCCAACAGAAGATAGGACTATTCCCCATCAGGATTCTGCCGCCTATAGTCGGACAATTTGTCCATGCCGACCAGATGCCGCGGTCGGATTGCCGGCGCCGGACGCCGGCATCTTTCAGCGCGATTTTCGACCGCGACGAATAGTTGCCTTGGCGAGCGGTCGGCAAACAGCCGGAAATGAGCATTAAATGCGCCGGCACCGCCGTCGGAAAGTTGTCTTGCCGAGCAGTCGGCAAACAACCGTAAAGGCGCAGTAAATGCGCCGGCGCCTCCGTCGAAAAGAGGCCGGCATAAGGAGTCGGCAGAGGGTCAGAAAGAGGCCTTTCCGATTGTTTTGCCGGCTCTGACGGTCGGCAACAGTCGGCAAAGAGTCGGCAAAGGGAATTTTACTTGACGATTTTCGACCGCTTGCCGCCTCGGCAAAAGGTCGGCAACTTTGAACAAGTAGATCGTCGTGCCGCCGCGGACGGGTGCCGGCTGCCTCCGGCGGTCCGCCACCGTCAACGGCGGCAATCCATCTTTCCGACCGCGACGTCCTGATGGGGTTGCTGTGGGGAACATTGACAGGAATATGCTATTGAAGACATAGAACAAACTGGGTTTTGCTTGGACGTTTGCCAATGCCTAACAAATTGAACATTTGTATTACCTATGTACCTTTGGTGAGTGTTTGTCTTTTTTCATGTATCATCCATCTTTGTACGTTTTATACTTCTAAATGCATTGTTGTGTAAAATGATGAATGCTAATTCAGTATTTAGAAAGTCTGTTTTGAGGTATTGATTGTTACTGACGAAGGTAGCATTACACCTATGCCATCATAACCGAATAGCAAAACAGATTATTTTATCGAGTAAATAAATACAATATTGTTTTTACGAATTGTCACATAAGCGGAGGACAATTAGAGACTGACCGCCTTATGCAATTCGTTTTGACGTATGATTAGCGTCATACTAAAGTCCTGTCTACTGCAGGAAACATAAGTTAGTCGAACTCTTTAGTATGGCACTAATCACGTGTTAGAACGACTCTGCATAAGGCCCTAAATGTTTAGTAGGGTGGTCCTTAATTTCGGGGCGCATCTTCATTTGGTGCCACTTGTCGAAATACTATCCTGTGCAAAATTTCATTCCAATGGAATGAGGAGAAATAGTGCCGCATAGAGCCTAAAGTTTTTGTTCATTTATTGGAAGCTTTTGAATTGTCTAACAGATGGCAGCACCTATAAAGTTATAATAACAAGCACTTAAAGCGACATTTTAAAATCCTTTCCTGTAATTTTGAAGAAAAATAGTAAGATGTGCAACGAAAATAAATTATTTCGAATTGGATAAATGCCATATTTACTATGGTTTTTCTCTTTCCTCTTTTCAAGCGTTTTCAACAAGCTTGTTGTGATACTGAAAAAAAAAAAAAAAAAAAAAAAAAACTAAATTCAAGCCAGGTATACAAGACCAACGCATTCCAGAAAAGCCATACGACACGGCCAATGACAATCTTCAGATTGCTATGCAGAATATCCAGAATAACTTACCCAGAGAAAATTACTTTGAACTTATTGAACTGGCGGTTATTTTTCTCGCAGGAGTTCCACTTAGAAAAATATCATTCCGATTGTCAGGAGCTTACCATCATGCAAGATGATTTTCAAAAGCCGTAAATTCCTTGAAGATTTTCCTCTTTCGTTAGTCATTTTCACTGACACGCTGAAAAATCCGGACTACGCGATATTTGTATTTTCCTTGTCCGTTTGCATATGAGAGCTTGGTTTAACGCTTCTAATGCCATCGAAGCTTCCCGTCAACACTTCGAATTTTTGAAATGTCTTCACGAATACAGCATAATTGATCTTGAAAAAAGTCTTGCTACATTGAGTAAATTTTGTAATCATTTGTGGTATCTGTTTTCAGAAACAGTTGCGTTAGTATTTTTCGATAGTAAGTTGTCTACAGATACCAAAAGATTGACGGTGAAAGCATTATACTGCAACAAGGGCAGGGAAGGGTACCCATTGTCACTCGAAATAAAGAAATTGATGGTTAAGCCAGAGAATATTGAAGTGCTTGTAAAACAAGGATTGGAACACTTTATCTATCCAAGTTCCGTGAAATTTTTTCATCGATTCAGTATAGATGAAGCTTTTCTTCAAGAAGATCCTTCGGTTTGGGAAATGGATAGTAGGTATCAATCGGGCAGGAACATCGTGAAGAGCCTGAAAGTTGTAAATGATTCTTCAGAAAGAGGAGTAAAACTTACGGAAATAATTAACACTGTGTTGACCAAGAATGAACGGAAGCAGATTTTGCAACTAATATTAACGACGTACATTTCGTGACTCAAAAAGAGTTACAGTGGCCAAACATTTAAAAATCTTTGAAATACAGTGAGTTGCCACCTTTGTACCATTATTCTATTATAAATTCCAATATTTTAAATATTTTTGGACAGATTGAAAATGGAAATTACCTAAACCAGTGTGAAAAGAGAAATAAATAACAATATTTAAAAAAAAATAGTCCATATAGTAGTCCCCAAATGAGAAGGTAGATTTAATAGTAGGAAAGTTATCTTCTGTTGATTATCATAATCGATTTCATAGTAAGAAAGTTATCATAATCAGTTTGTGATATCCTGTAAAATAAAATATTCATTGAATGCTATAAGTAAAATAAAAAAAATATTTTCACAAAATTCGAACTATGTATAAAGAAAGAGTAGAAATTAAACGACTCTATGCATTGAAATGTAGAAGAACGATATTAAAACACTACAATAAAGGAAACAAACAATTTTTCCTTTCATAAAGTATCTATTGAAGCTTTCCTGGCGACGTATTGTGAACAGGTCTTCTCGGGCTAGCAGCCAGGTAAATACTCTTATATCTTGCGACGTTTCGAGGGCTGACATCGTCCTCATCTTTAGGCGAATATGATAGTGCAATAGAGTGTGTGGAATATACAGTATATACTCATGTATGTATGATTGGACTCTTCTGATGGGTGGTTGAAATGGCGGCTTCTCATTGGTGCTTGAAATGGCGGGATATGATTAGTGTCCATGTTTTTACTCAGTTGGAATCCTGTGTCTCTGTTAAGGTTCGTTTTTCTTGTGTGATTGCAACGGCTTCTTTTATCCTCCTGTCCCAAACTCTTGAGCATTTTGCTATTATTTCGGCATCTGTGAACAAAATCTTACGTTGCTGTTTGATGCTATGTTCAGCCAGTCCGGATTTTCCTGGTTGGTTTAGTCTGATGTAACTGTTATGTTCTTTTCATCTGGTTTCAATGGTTCGTCCTGTTTGTCCAATATATGACTTACCACATTCACATGGAATGCGGTAAACTCCAGGAGTTCGGAGGCCGAGGTCGTCTTTGGTTGGTCGTATTAAGTTTATTTTTGCTGGAGGTTTGTGTATTGTCCTGATGTTGTACCTGGCAAATAGTATGCTGAGCTTTTCAGAAGTGTTCCCGGTGTATGGGAGGCAGATTGTGTTCTTCTGTTCTTCATTCACAGTTTTTTCCTGCACTTTTGTCCTTGTTGTCAGTGTCCTTCGTGGGAAGAACAAGACAGTGCAATGCATCCGGATCCACGCAGTAATTTAGCTTTTACGATCTATAACCCAAACCGATATTTCGATATGTCGAAAACTATTGGTGATATCGTGCCGCGTAACAATAGGTAATATCAATCTTTAGACAAGATGCGGCACCTTTTCTCCTTTAGCAAAGGAAGAAAAATTTTACACGATATATTTTCGCATCAAACTGCATCATATTGGGGGTTGTCCGAGATCAATTTCGGAAATTTATATTTTTCTATATAAATAAAGACCACCCTAATGTTTAGGCATTAAAACAGAAAACAAGCAATTATAATTCTATATTCAATGACCTAGGCTGGCATTCAATACAACTAAAATTAAGTTATGCATATCAAGTAATCTAGAAACATACCTGGTCTCGTTATATGTAGAGCATTTCCTTTCAAGGAAAGAATAATTAAGTTATTTACATACGTATCCAATAAAGAAATACAGTATATTATCTTTTCTTTCACACGGAGAAAAATGCATAATCCAGTTGGCATGTGAATGCTGTTTTTACCAGGTTACGCGCGTCACCACATTAAGTAATGTTGTTTTATCAGTAGTACGATCTACACCACCGTCCAGCGAAAATTTTGTATTGTGGGACCACCATTTCAAATCTAGAATTAACGCCATACCCATTCCGACGGTGGGAACTTAGGTATATAATGTTGTTACTACCTTCCTACGAGTGTCCCCTCTAGGTTCTTTCTAAATCTGTGACTCCCTACCTTACGAGAGTAATAGTTTTTAACACGAAATCAATCATGTGAATAAAATTATCCAATCACAACGAGTCTCGTTCGACGCCGAACTCCAGACTTGGCATGATGTTCCCACCTGCTGTACTTTTATACATTTAATTACATTACTTAAGGAGCGCACCCGCGTAAATATTATGTATCCACACGGAAATCCTAGTCCTTTTTTTCTCAGTGCAGGTTTCCGAAATTTTTCAGTATTTCATCACTATATAGGACCTACATTAGTCCAAAGCATTACAACACTTTAAGAGTCCGAAAAAAATATTTGCTACCATCGATTGTATACATAAATTATTAAATATATTTTAATTTGATACTTTTGATAGTCTGTCCAATATAATTGGTTCCACAGAGTAGCAACGTATTTTTGTAAGTTGTCAATAAATTTTGGTCCGGTAGTATAAGGTTCGATTTCCTATGGGTTTTCCAGTTTCCTCCCACACTCATTCAAAAATTCTTTCACAATCGTTCACTTTCGTTAAACATCCAAGGGCGCCGATCCTGGGGACCCAGGACCCTTCAAAGCTCATGTGGGCCCCTCATTGTGTTTGTAAATTTACAATATTTGGCATAATTTGAATGCAATTTGTCTTAAAATCCTCATATATGCTTTCTGCATCTGAATGGGCCCCCAAATTTACAAAGAAATCGGCACCCTTGTAAGCATCCGTCTTCTTTAGCATAAATAACATAATAGTTTAACGTAAAATTAGAATTTTCATTGTATTTTAAACCTATGGGTATTTCAGTCTGCAGGAAAGTTATGATTTAACAAATAACCGCTAAAAATATAACTTACAAGGGAAGTATCAATGTGCTCATATCGAAACCTACCGTAAAATTTCATTCAGAGGAAGGAGGTCCCACAGAAAGACCACACGCAAAAAAGCAACTGCGTTTTTGAATTGGAATTAACCAAAATGACGGATTGAAATGTCGCGTATCCATGTCGACAATTGCGCAATACGTTCAGTACCACCCCTTGTAAAGTGCCTGTTAATAAGGAAAAGTCAATAACAACAATGTGGGTACATACTGTACCTAAGGGGAAGTCGAACGGTAAGGTGAACCTTGATGGCAGCCATCTTGAATGCAGGTCAAGTTTTGTAAATAGGAATAGGGCAATATGATACATGATTTTAGGCTAGAATTTAAGCAGAAAAACAATGGTAGCAATAGTTTTAAGATATGTGCATTTGGTAAATCGTTACAGGCATATTTATTGTGTATGTTTCCATGTGCATAACTCCCGAATGAAGCAGCTGTCCAACAATTTGTAAAATACAAAAATATAGGAAACACCCTCTATATTTTCCCAATTTGTCCCAAATGTTGTTGAGCAAAGCTACACACTTGTAGGAGATTAGTCGGAAAATTTGGTTCAAATTGGTTGAATAGGGGCGGAGATACAAGCGGACAAAACGAAAATTCCATTGGAAAAGTACAAAATAGTTTAAACACCATGTAGATGTTTTCTGATGATTTGCTTGAAATTATAGTGGTCACAACTAAATTCTTTTGAAAGACTACTCTGAAAATTTGGTTCAAATCGGTTGAATAGGGGCAAAGATATACCAGATAAAACGAAAATTATCGAGTAGGAGTTACATTTTAATAGTGACTACTTATTTTTGGACAGCTGCTTCATTCGGGAGTTGTGCATATGGAAACATGCCTGTAACGATTTACCAAATGCATGTATCTTAAAATTATTGCCACCATTGTTTTCCTGCTTATATTCTAGCCCAAAATCATGTATCATATTGCCCTATTCCTATTTACAAAACTTGATCTGCATTCAAGATGGCGGATTTCTAGATGGCTGCCGTCAAAGTTCATTTTACCGTATGACTTCCCCTTAGGTATAGTATGTACCCACATTGTTCTTATTGACTTTTCCTTATTAACAGGCACTTTACAAGGGGTGGCACTGAATGTATTGTGCAGTTGTCGACATGGATACGCGACATTTCAATTTGTCATTTTGGTTGATTCCAATTCAAAAACGCAGCTGCTTTTTTGTGTGTCGTCTTTCTGTGGGACTTCCTTCCTCTGAGTGAAATTTTACGGTAGGTTTTGATATGAGCTCATTGATACTTCCTTTGTTAGAAGAATGTTTGACTAACAAGTATGTGAAAGCGTTTAACTGTGAGTATAATGTTTATATTCGTTCTTTTTTTACTCTTTGTTTATCAGCTCACAATAATACATTCAGCCACAACAATGCTCTCTATTTAAGGGCTCACTTTTTAAATATTTTTCCAAAGCTAACAAATTTTTCTTTTGCCAGTTTTTCGTAAGTGAAAAGAGATAATGAAATGTAACTTATCTCAGTAATAGATAATGTTATTCTACACCCAAAAATACGAATCGGAAGAATTTTCAGTGTTGCCATCCATAGAAATTACAGTGTAACCAGAATTTGAATTACCCAAAAGTCTAGGTTATGGCAGCGACTAGAAAAATGAAATCGACGGCAATTAATAACTTATCATACTGTCTATGTTCCTTGTTAATTACTTTTTAAATAATATTTGTGTTTTAATTCTACTATTTATTAAAATATTTTGTACTCTTTATTACAAAATAAATATAAATATTATTCAAAAAGTAGTTAACAAGGAACATAGACAACATGATAAGTCATCAATTGCCGTTGAGTTCATTTTTCTAGTTGCTGCCATAACCTAGAGTTTTGGCTAATTCAAATTTTGGTCACACTGTAATTTCAATGGATGGCAACACTGAAAATTCTTCCGATTCGTATTTTTGGGTGTAGAATAACATTATCTATTAGTGAGGTGAGTTACATTTCATTATCACTTTTCACTTACGAAAAACTGGCAAAAAAAATTGATAGCTTTTGAAAAATATTTAGTAGTCTGACCCCTTAATTTGTTTCTTTAACAAAACGAAAGTACATATTAAATACACAAAAATTACGTACATTGAATTTTAATATCATTGCATTAGTTTGCTATTTATATTACTGTTACTGTAGCTATTATTGTTATTATTGAGGAAAATGACCTTTGTTCTACATAGAAGGAGATGTTAACACCTTATTAATGTCAAAATGTCTCGTGGTCCTGGCCATATATGACAGTTTTCCTATTTTAACAGCAACCAAATATTTGTTCAGTAAAATATCTATTTACACTATTATGAAATGGGTGACTTTGCAAATTATTTCAGGTTTTATGTACTCTTTTAATTTGTTACCAAGGGTGTTCATTGAATAGATGGGAGAAATTTGAAAATGATAACCATAAAGCACATACGAACAACAGATCGCAGCACTTCTACTCATCTAAAGTAAGAAAATTCATACGCTCATAGCACTATTCTTGTGAAGGATTACAGGAAATATAATACATTGTTGGTTACTTGATATAAGTGTTAAATATACCGTTTTGCTCATGGTAAAAAGTAAAAAATAATGTAAATTCTTACTGTCGGTTATACCATAGGAAAGATATTTTTATACCATAGAACAGTGATAGCCTTGATATTGAAATAACACGCTGACAATCGTATAAAATGGAGTTGTTTTAGCACCATTATTTCTTTCAGTGTGTGTATACACCTATATGCTACGTACCTAAATGCACGCCTGCCTGTCTATCGCTGTTATGATTTTTCCTTATTTTATTGCTATGTATAATAATGTAGAAACTAAATTCCAATAATAATAATAATAATAATAATAATAATAATAATAATAATAATAATAATAATAATAATAATAATAATAATAATAATAATAATAATAATGTCATCAACTTCGTCAATAAACATGACATTCGGTATATTTTAAAATCTCGACACAGCTACGTCTGAACGCGGGTCATTCCCCCAAATCGTGATTGTACCGCCAAAATCAGGCGAAGTATAGCTCTATTTAGTTTGTTATTTCGTATATTCGGAGATGGGTAAAGCCTGTTTAATGGAATAACATTTATTGGTTACTTTCAAATCGCTATCGTGGTCGACCGATCGCGTACATGCATGAAAAATGGCTATACATGGTGTTAATGAACTATACCGACAAACTGTAAGAGATGATTCCTCATATCGAAATAAATGAAAACTTTCGTATGAACCTGTGAGGAAAAGTTCATAGTTTAATAACTAAATCTGTTCGAATTCGCCGAGAAGCTACATTGCAACACGAACTATTTCGAATTTGAAAACCCATTGACTACCGGTACACTAGGACCGTAAAGGAAGTCATACGTACGTAATCCAAAAATGCATATTGCATCAATGTGCAATGGATGTGTAAGAGATTCTCAATAGGATATAATACATCTGCAGGATTTTCACTCTTTATACTGAAAGTTCGAAATTCATTAAAACAAAATAACACATATTAAATATAGGAAAAAAAAAGGAGTTTAAAATTAATTCTGCAATTCTGAATATTTTGTTACTCTGTTATTGCCGTCTCCTTTAGCCTAGCCGCCATAATCGTGGGACATAAAATTTAAAGATTTCATTTCATTTTACCCTGTTGTTCGTTGCAGTGACATTTTACTCTACATGTAGGGGTCAATACACATATTTATATCAATAAAAGTCGAAGTGTGAAAATATTTTTTGGTTGTGGAACGAAGTATTATTTCATGTGAGAAAATTCGATTCGGGATACGAAGTTGTGATGATGCGAGTAGCTTTCTAAAATTATAGTGATTAGTCTCACAACTTCCTAACACTATATTTGATGCTCTTTCACAAATTAACAAAATTTACTTTTAACAATGAGACTCCCATTATCCGGATTAACGACCTCATACATAATTCGGATACAATTGGATAAGTATAACTCCTGATAATTTGAGAATTTATCAGAAATGGTCATGTGAGATAAAATATACTCTAAATTCTTTAATAAAGAGATAGGGTGAACGTAGGTTGGAAATAAGACCATTTTTACTACAAACATTTTTTAAAGAAAAGATATACAGGAATTTCCAACTGCATATAAATTTTAGCGTATGGTTTAGTTTAAATACAAATTTCAAGGGTTTTTACGAACAAGTACTTATAGTTAACATTTCAATAAATTACTTTTAAAATATATTTTTTCCTCGATATCTATCCCGATATTTGGCGATCCAATTGATTGAAGTTTGGATAATTGGAGATATACTGTATTTATTTATGAAAGAATACCCTAGGATCATATATGAAATGAAATCTTTAAGTTTAACCTCCAACGGTTATGCCGGTTAGGCTAAAGGAAACGGTGATAATGAGAAACGAGTGAAAATCGTGGAACGAAGAAGGTAGGAGGAAACGGGAGAATCCCGAGAAAATCCACGAGCACGGTGTTTGTCCACCACAAAGTCCACACGGCGCGAGCTGGGATCGAACCAGGGACCCAAAGCACCGGAGGTGAACGCTCTACCACTATAATTTTGTATTAGGCTTTCTTTTGTAGTGTTAAAAGGATGAGCATAAAAATAGACACAAATGAAATATTGTGTCAATGGTACTAACCCGTTATCCAGGAACACAAAATAGGAATGGGAAAGGACTATTTTCTTTTTTTTACACAAAATGTATAAATATGATGTAATTTATGATAGAATACTTGCTTGAACGAAAACCACAAACTTATTATTGTATATACCATATAATTACTGTGCAAGTACTGTAAAATGACGCGGAATCAAGAGCAGGGGAGTACTTTGTTTTTTTCTTTTCTTTTTTGTAGCTAATGATGATAGGATGTAGCACTCACCTTTGACAAATATTTGGTTTTCTTTCACTTTGTCATTCTATTAATTCTATCCATGTTCACTGGTCTGAAGATATAAACAAAGAGCCTATCATTGAGCCTAAAGACATAAACAAAGAATTCCAAGTAAATATTCGATTACAATATTATTTCTTTATTTTGTTATTGCTTATTACTTTATACCCTACTAGGTTCAAATCCAGATAATCGCAACATAATTTTAATGTTTCAAACATACATCTGCTTAATGTTTGGTAATCGTCGTTAGTTAAAATCCAATAGTAGTACACTTGCAACCTAGTCAAAACATTGAAAGTTTGATATTGGTGGGATTTAGTATCTTGGTTTAAGCTTTCTTTTCTACACTCGTTTCTCATAGACTGGTAGAGAAATAATGTGCATTTGATAAGAGATTTACTCTAGTTTAGTCTGGAAATTAATTAAATAGAATTTACGATTGTGTCCTTTAGGCTAAAGGAGATGGATTTAGTGAAACTCTGAAAAATTATGACAGAAATAGTGAAATGGGAATATGGGGGGGGGGGGACAACAGAACTCCGAAAAACTCATGGGCACGATATTGTCGACCCAAAACTCACATAAACTGGAACCGAATCAAGGACTCTTCGACTAGAGATGACCGTTCTATCACTGAGTGACCATGCTTCCATATTTAATACGGAAGAGAAAGTTAATGATACTGCTTAGATACTTCTAGGGTCCTAATTAGAATTCTGAGGCCGGCCACTCTGACAAGAGGTTCTCTTCGGTGTCGCCTGTCAAATTCCAAGATGATGCATTTAATCTGACGAAGATCTACATTGTTACTGTATAAACACATTTCTAACACAATTCTTTGTAAATATATTACGCGGTATGATCGTCAATTTTTTAAATTTAACTTATTAAACATTCCAGGTGTGCTTAAAAGAGTGTTGAAAATTTTAAAGTTTGTTCAGTTTTTTAAAATAATAAACCATACAAGATATGGAAATTATGCTCTTAAGATTTTATATTTACTACATACACACTCAACAACAGAATGTGTGCACTTTTTGTTGCATGGCACACATCTAGTCAATTTTTCCCACAACCTCTCTAGTACAATGGTAAAGCAAACGCACATAACGTATGCATTTAAGGATGGAGAATCTACGTAGATAAGTGCAGCATGAAAGCGAATGCACAATAGTTATTGTTTTCTGCACAACTTCCAGTCTGAAAGTTAATGGACCGTACATTTTACAGAACAGGATAGCCATGTCTATCTTGACATGTTTCATAATTCGCTCCTCTTTTTGCTGCAGAATTCAATAGAGGGCATCATTTAGCACCAAGACGTTGCACTCCTCCCTCCAATTTCTACGTAAAGTTAGGGAATTGTTAAAACTTTTTTTCTTATTGTTGAATCTGCCATCACAGTCCGAACGACATAGCTATGCTCCTGTGATCTCCTAGGTTTTCTCAACGTTATTTTGTGTGATTTCTTTCTGCAACGTGAAAAAAAAGTACCACTCCTACTTAGGAAACTACCTGATTTGACATGCAGAATTGTTGGAGCTGTTCCATCCAATTCACTGGAGATGCTGTCCCCAGCCTAGGAAGAACTCGAGTTTGAAGCATGTAACAAAAGGTGTTCAAATTGAGTGTGTGTAGTAGGTACTGCAAAAACTTGCAGACTTACCCTTCCTTCCATCTCATGTATCGTCTGATTTATTTTTATTGCTGATAAGAGAAACCATACAAATTTGACACCGGTTATTCTTTCGCGTCTAGCCGGTGGTCACTGAGTCCATTTATCTTTTAAAATAAACCATGAAGTACATTACTATTGACTAGATTGAAATGATATTTCATCAGGACGTAGCTCTTGAGCATTCTAGAACTATTTGAATTACAATTGCTTATCAGTTATTCAGATTTTTCTTCACAATCACCAATTAATAAGAACAGGATTTTTTTTTTTTTTTTTTTTACGAGGGTATCCCGAAAATCTAGAATCAGTGAATTCTTTCATTGATTATGTGCAGTTCCTGAAAACCAAAACATTTGTCAGCAGATTTATTCTATCACCAGCCGAATATCCTATCATCGAATGTTGATGGAATGGTACCTTTAACTCGATCTCTGTATTACGATCAACGGTGGTAATGTGTAACACATACGTACTATAAAACTATAATTCAAAAATTGCAGGACACCTTTAGTTCTTTGAAGCTTTTCAAAAATAACTTCTATACACAGGAGTCACTGAATATACCAAGAATTAAAAAAAAGGAAAATAATATTATATAGACGTCCTGGAGCACCTCGTATATCACCGCTAAATCTATAAAAGAACGCTTAAAACACTTTCATAAACAAGGGAGGAACAAATTTTCCTGGCGATAATATTAATTCTACAGACAAAAAACAACTTATAATTGGTTGTCTTAGTTCTAGACATCACTGCATGTGAAAAACAGGAGTACGAATTAATAAACACATACAAAGAAATGATGATGAAATTCTTAAAACACAATTCTGTGAATACAGCAGATTTCACAAACATCTCACATTACGCACATCTCGACGTTTTTCAACACTTCCATAGTAATTTCCATTGTACAGTAGTTAGAAACACTGTTCACATTTCTTTGTTATCTCCATCAATTGAAAGCAGCAATTTAATTACGTTTCTTTATTACTCATTTGTCTAATTCGGCCACATAATTGTTCACGGTCAAGTGTAAGAAATATCACCACGTTCTCTTTGGAATAAAATATTTGTTCTCTGAGGACTAATTAAGTAGATATTTAGAAATCTGTGAAGAACCTCAAACACTGTAATACTTTATAATGATAAAAGACACTGTAAATACTTAGAACGGATACACTTACAGATTCCCTACGAAAACTTTTTTTCTTTAAGAAAACGTCCTTTATATAAGAAAAGAAAAATGAATTAGTTATTATTTTTCACTTGTATCTAAATACGGTAATCACATTCTATCTTGTCTGCGCTTCGTACAAGATCACAGAAAACACGATAGCAAAATCGTTTGTATATTGAAAAACAATTCTGAATTGTTCGAAAGCTTCAGCTAGCGATCATACTATCTACGAAGCACGAAAAAAACTGCGGCTACTTTACGCAAGGCACGGAACATTAATTGAAAGAGAAACGACATAGTAGTCATTAAACAGCACTAAAAACATTAGCTGAAAAACATACAACATGCACTGGTTGGCGTACCAGGTTTAAATCGATTCTTTTTAAAGCCATATCTCGGCGAGTTTATAAACATAACGTTCCAAAGAGAATCAATCTCATACTTGCAATATTGCTGCTGATGTGGACTGGTGGAGCTTACCATCACACACGAAACAACTGACGACAGCCCAGCGTTTATGGAGAAGAAGAACTTCTTAAGATAAAAAAAAATCATATCCGAGTGCCAATCAATTGAAAATGGTGAGTACTAACAACACAAACGAGAAACATAATTCAAAAGTTAACTCTATAAGATTGTGTGCTTTTACTTTGCTACATAGTTTGTGGTCATTTTAGTTTTAAATTTCATTATCCTTGCACAATATATATGTTCATAAAAGTTTTAACACGTAACACCGAGTTCCGGAATGATTTTCACTGTTTACGACACAACCACAATGAAACAAGGGTTTATATTTACGCTAATTTTCTTCATCATATCTGAGTTTCTGGTCTGCTTACATTTGATACGGTAATCAAAACTACATTCCTGGTATATTCAAAGTGTAACAGCGGAACAAGAACCTGGAAATTTCTAAAATTAACAACATATTGACTTTTTATTATGTTATTATTATTAATGTTGAAGTAGTCATTCAGACAAAGGAACTGTTATTTTCTACAAGTGTTTGTGTTAATTAGAATTTATATTTATATTCGTGTTTTTGCAAGTACTTTGTAACATTGATATATTTATCGATATCACACATTAATAGCTGCTAGAAGCGATCGTAAAGGAAGGTAAACGTTTGGTGGCATTTATACGTATTACCGTGCAAACATTGTTTTTCTGCGTTTTGTTTGCAGAATCCTTGTAAAAGGTAAAACAATTGTTAATATATAGTATAAATTTGGGTGTCCATTTTTAAATACAAATATATAACAGTCAATATAGTTCAATAAGACAACATAAATTTCATTTGAATGCGAAATGAATCACGTAATCTACGTAAAGTTTTTACTGTTAATGTGGTAGAACATGGCCACACTGGTTATTGTTTTGACTATTTTATGTCTTATGGTATAATTTGTCATTCTTAACCAGTTTTCTATGCACTCTAGCGGATAGATTAATCCAGAATTTTCACACAGTCTAACGACCGCACTGTTAAGAGATACTTTGGTACGTGGAAGGTAATATGCCGACATTGTTACTCAGCGTAATTGCAATATGCATTAAAAAAATATTTTTCGTATATGTATTTTTACTATTACTACCACTCTTGTTTGTGAAGACGATGGTAAGATAAAACTAGTGATGTTAAAAGATATTTTAATGCAGTTTGAAGTTAAAATGCTATAAGGGTATTTTATGTAGCATTACGTACGCATATTTTAAAATTCAACTGATGATGCTGAGATAACAATAACACGAAATGTTTACGGTAAATCTGCACCTACGTGACGTGTAGTTGATATACAATGGCGTCATAATTCATTGTCTTTTCTAATAAAATAAAAGAAGTTTTTGTTTTTGAGTAAGAGAAGGAACTTTACCTTTACATTGAATAATAGAACAGTGCATAAAATAGTTATAATCCAAGTAAGAAAATAAAGAAAATAGATCTGTTGTCAAATGATGAGCATTATAATTGGGAATTACAATTAATTTTGTACATAAAATGCTTAAAGAATGGAAGTAGCATACTCTTGAAATTAATTTATTTTTTTAAAATCAATTCCATTTTTTATATTAATGTATTCTAATTCCTTCGTATATTTATCATATGTTAAGGATGTATAAAAGTTATACGTTGCGATTTTAAAGCTGTTATCCTACATCATGGGAAATAGAGGAAAAAATAATGTCTCATTATCTACTGAAAGAATGCATATTATAGAGCATTGTGTTTATTTTTTATGTGTTATTTGATGAAGTAAGAATTTTTAAATGTTAGATTATTCTTTTATAGTACTTCACGAAATATGATTTGGAAGATATATTCAATAACATTTTCATTTTTTTCAACAACCACTCTATGTAGATACTTTCGTGTAGTTTTATTGCCTAAATTAGATAACTCTACATTTATTATAGTACATAAAGATTAGAGCCGCAGTGGCTAAGTGGTAGAGTACCCACCTTGAGTGCGTGGGTTCTCTGATTCAATCACAGCCCGCGTCAAGTGGGCTTTGTGGTGAACACGCAACGTTTTCGTGGGTTTGGTCAGGGTTCTTCCGTTTTCTCCCACTAATACGTAATTCCATCATTATTATCCAACTCATCATCATTCTCTTAGCCTTGATGCATAATCGCGGTACGTTGAACACAATGATGTTAATGGTTATTCTAGGTTTAATTTAACAACATTGAAAAACATATTGTCAGCTATCCATAGTGTAAGATTTAAAGAAAAACTTAAATGAATCACTTGCAACTACGCTGTCATAACATCCTTCTTACTCTATAATTCAATGATTCTCAACCATTTTGACTGGCGATACAGTTTATTGAAGTCCAGAACGCGACACGTTTGTTTGATCTTTTCATTATACATAATAATAATAATAATAATAATAATAATAATAATAATAATAATAATAATAATAATAATAATAATAGGGACCACGGTGGTTTAGTGGTAGAGTATTGACCTCTGGTGCGTGGGATCCTTGGTTCGATACCAGATCGCGCCAGGTGAACTTGGTGGTGGAGAAACACTGTGTACGTGGGTTTCTCGGGATTCTCCCGTTTCCTCCCACTTTCTTCACCATTTCATTCATTTCGCTTCTTCATCACCGTTTCCTTCAGCCTAGCCCGCATAACGTGGGACGTAAAACTTAGGGAGTTCATTTGTTATTTTCTATGTAGCACTGAGCATTATTGCCGCCGTAGGAGGTGTTGACTGGTACAATCTATCTAGATTTTAACTAATGATTATTAAATTCTTCATGATTTTTAAATTCTAAAATTTCGGGACACATCTTAAGGGATTGCGTGATATAGCAGTGTGTAGCAACACATCGGTTGAGAACCACTGGTATAATCTAGCGTATCACAAGGATTGTGACTGATATTAAGATATACAATTATTGCTGTTCATGGTTCTTTGATAAAGTCACCTACATTTTTCCGAATGTTAGCGAAACACTTAAGACATTTTTAAAAGTAAGTCAGATAGTTTTTGCAAAATGCTATTACATATACTAATAACTGAAGACCTCGGCGCAGGAAGGGATAGATCCAATTGTGGATTTGATTCGCAGTTGAAAAAAAAAACTGTTAAAATGCAATTTATTTTCATTTAGTCTCCAAATACTTGTAAAGAAATGTGATATAGGGGTAAAACATTTCTTTGCAAAAAGTTTGGAGGCAAAAGTTGAGTAAATAGCTTTCTAATAATATTTTGTTTCAATCCTGAACCAAATGTAAAATTGGAGCTGTCTCCTTCCTAAACCGACGTCTTCAATTGTTTTTAAGAGCTTGCCTATAGAGAAATTTGAATGCTAAACAATTATGACGTAATAAGCCACGCACCCAAATTTCAGGTCCATAAAAAAGGGTTTGGAAACATATTAGTTTATCTGATACCATTTTGTGAATATCCCTGGCTAACTTTCTACACATTTGATATTCTTCATTGTCTATTACTTATTTACTAGAACTAAGGAAAGTGGGGATGACTATAGCGAAGGTCCCCTATTCTTTAATTATTATTATTCTTTTAATAGTGGTAGAAATATTTCTTGTGTTACAGTAGATGGTAATTTAAGAGCATTTGAGTACAGCAAATTTACAAATCATTCATTGTAACTTACCGAGTTCCCTCGTGGGTAAGCAGTTAGCATGCGCATCTGTGGCGTGGGACACTCGGATTCGATTTCCGGCGGGAGCTCATGTGGTTCGGATTCCTAGTTAAGCTGTAGGTCCAACTCTGTAGGATCTTTGATGTCATAAAATGAACGATGAGCCAGTTTTCGTTTGCAGATTTTAACTTCTTTATATGATTTGCATATTGAAAGCCAAAACTGTCCCGCAGAGATTAGAAACTGAAAGTTAACAGTTCTTTATATAGAGTTGAATAATTTGATTTTCATTAATGATAATAAATCATTGAACACTGAGCATTGATTCAGAAGGGAACTAAAATGCACAGACACAGTGATGACGGGAGGAATACGAAGGATAAGAAATCGTTTTTGGGAGGGTAGCTATTTTTTGTATAAATTTTATATTACCTGACCTACATTGGAATACAACATGTCTGGGAGAGGTCGGGGATGAGTTGCTGGACAATGACACCAGGGGACACGCGCCCCTTTGCTCCCTCTTTTTCGTTGTTACTGGACACAAATGTTCAACTTATCAAACAGATGATATTGTTAATACTTTACTTTAGAATGATGTCTTCGTATTTTCAGGTAAGGTTTTTGATAAAGCCCATAGCAATTAATTCACAAGATTTCAAAAAATTAAGTAAATAATGCCTATTTATGATTTAATCATTTAACCAGGCAAGGGTCCGAATCGGGCACTTGAGTTGCCGAACCACATGTATCAGATTTGAAAGAGGGTATAAAACTATGTGCATATGCACATTTATAGCGACTGAGGGCAACATGGAAAAACGGGAGAGCCGAAAGAAATATGGCCGACCGTAGGGCCTAGCAACACAGAAAGCTAAGAAATCACTCGTTATACGCGTGAATGGCCACAGAAATTAAGGTCAAACGTTTAGTAGTAGATACATGATAAGATCTGCTATATGTAATGAACATCATGGCCATCTTGAATTCGAATTCACAATGTAAAAGAGAAAGTGGGTCATGTAGCATAGGAAATAACACTGAAATTTTACCATGAATTCATTAGTGTTAGCTCTGTAGTAACTTTATTGTGAGTTGGGAAGTAACATGCAAGAAAGCCGTGAGACGATATTTGAACAAACGTCGGTATAATCTGTCGGAATAATGTTGGCACAGGATGCACATCTAGAAAAATATTACAAAGAGCATTTGTACATGCAAAGAGCTGGCAATACTGCAGTGTTAAAGGTGGATAGTTGTCGTCACGTTAAATCACCAGACATAAAGGAGGACTGGGGATTACAGGTACAATTACGACGTAGTTCCTCTCAAGGAAGATAACATATATAATCACATAAACAAGTATACTGGTAAAGATACATACCAATCTATGAAGGACAAAGAGTGTGGTGAAAACACAAGAGCTGTTCACAGTGTCTACACCTGACGAAACAGGGACTGCTACACTGGCGATGAAGACAATCCGATTATGTTTCATAATCAAAACAAACGGACATTTGAGTCTGGACTTTTTCTGGTGCTCTTCAAGATATCCAGCCATGTAGAAGGCATGCTTAATTAAATTGGTGAACCGAAGAGCACTAAACTGGAAGTGCATAAACGCTTGGAGACGATGCCGTACATGAAACTCATGAAAATTTAATGCAGCATCTTTGATAAACCTCACATACTGTTTGTACGTGCGAAAGAATCCAACGTCGAGAGGTTGAATACATCCAATGCATTTAGGACGTATCAGTTTCTTGTGAAACTCAATAAAGGGTGTTTGAAAAAGAACTCCTTAGTTTTAAGTATAAATTTAATTGGGAAGTGATGAAAACTTACATCAATGAGTACATATCATGAAAGAGAATTCCTTCAAGTTTTGTTTAATGTTGGTAGACTTCAACATGGGATCCATTTGTGGTCCTGCACACGTCGAGATGATATTCCACTTCTACCGGTTTCCTTGAAAGACTTTAGCCATTGACGGATAGTTTTTGTTGTAGGAGGTTCACCACCATACTGACGTCTAAAATTACGTTGCACTGTTATAACTGACTCAGTTTTCACAAGCCAAATAACACACTGCGCTTTCTGTTGCGGAGTACACATAGTTGCTGAGTTGCTCTGTACTGCAGGCTGCACGCCTGCCTGGACTGAATTGAAGAAACAGAGGGGAAAAACAGCACTAATGCCGTCTCAAGGTTGAGCAGACCTGCCAACTGCAGGAGAGCCAAACTTGGAAAGTTGATGAATCAAACACCACAAACTAGAATAGTGTATGTCACTTTACACACGTTCTAGGACACATTAAAACTAGGGTGTTCTTTTTCAAACACATTGTATTATCCGGAACAGTGGAATGCATCAGTTTATCATTTTTGTTACAAGACCACGAATCAACCAACAGCAAGATGGGATTATCGTGTACATGTGGCCATAATACTTCCTGAAGAAAGAAAAAAACTTCAAATCATCCTTGCACATGTTTGCTAACTTTCTAGCAAATGCCTTGATATCGAAGGGATGTCAGGCAGCTTTGCAGGGAATTTGCTCGTAGGTTCAGTGGATATAAGATATAATGGCAATAACAGTTTCCCATCCATTGTTATAATGGGCATTATCATATACGAGTGAATTACTGCTGTCGTTGATTCTATACTACAATATACTAGTTTCACACCTTTATTTGCTAGTGTCCTGCCTGAATGCATTTCTTTGTCGAATTTACTTCGAACTATTAAAAACTTGAGGTTTTCTTTTACAATCATAGACTTTGTTTCAGCAACAAACTTTTCTGCAGTTTGATTTAATTCTTGCTTATCTTTGGTTATTTTAGACACGGAATGAGTAATTTTTCATGACACAATATTGTTACGCTTTTATTTTCTTTTATTTTTTAATTTTTTTTCCCGCAAGATGCTTGGAATTGCAGAGTGCCCTTTGGATTCATCTCCTTTTTTATATGCATCGAACACATTTTAATTGTCCGATCATGAACTTTTCCATTCATGGCCCGCATTCTTTAGAAGGTTGTAATATCTCATCGTTTATTTTTCTCACAGACGCTTTGTTTCGGTTTCGTTGAAGATTACGAAGGGGCAGAAACTTGTAGCGTGAAAACACAGATAACACTTTCCTCTTTTTACCTAGTTTTTTTTCTGTCTCCATCCAGTAGTAATACATATTTTCTAACTGTTGGCTTCGTATATTTTGTAGGCTCCTTATTAGGTGGGGATGGAGCGTAGGATGAACTGGGGATTCTGGTCGGAATAACTATATCGTCGAGCATGCATTGACGTGTCCATTAAAGCAGTTTCTTCCCGAGAGCCACTGTGACTATTTTTGTTTATCACGGTCACTGTCTCTCTCGTCCTCATCTGACATGCTATCATCCATCTCTAACGTTTGATATTCTTCGACCACTGTATCAGTATTCACTAATAACAATATTTCTAATCTGTACAGGGATTATTGTCGCATGTCCCAAACTCACTCACTAATAATGACACACTTAATTTATTCTAGTTTATTATGTGTCCGTAATTAAGTAAAAATATCGTAGGTTTAATGTTAAAGGCTAGACAAATCAGAATATAATATATTGGTATATTGACTTAATCTGTATCAGGAAATATCTATTTTGATGTCAAAGGAATACTTTCGCATGATAAACACAAAACCAGTCAGTAAACTTGAACCAACAGTTGGAAAATAGAGACGTTTATACAGGGTGTTTCAAAACAAAACCGATAACGTTTGGAAGGTGATTCCTGACAGCAGGATAAGGAAAAAAAAATATATAGACTAGCCTGGGTGCACAAATGCTTCCTTTCGGAGTTATAGGCTGCCGGAAACATGATAAATGAACTTTAAACGTCCATAGCTCCAAAACTATGGGACTTATCGTAGTCGGGTCAAGACTCTACTTAGGAACTAATACGTGCGTTATCCAAAACTATTGTTTCAGAATCCTGCGGTACTCAAGCAACAATTTTGATAGGGTGAATTTGTATACGGGCATATAATTTGAAGTGCTCACAAACTACCTCTATAAAATTTGTTATGGAAGTACCGCAGAATTCTGAAACTTGGAAAGTGAAGTCTTGACCTGACTATGATAGGTCCAATAGTTTTGGAGCTATGGACCTTTAACGTTCATTTTTTCATGTTTTCGACAGCCTATAACTCCGAAAGGAAGCATTTGTGCACCCAGGTTGGCCTATACATTTTGTCTTATCTTGGTGTCAGGAATCACTTCCCAAACATTGTCGGTGTTGTCTTAAAACGGCTATGTGAGTGGCTTGTGCAAACATAATGGCATTCACCACTTCCATTGAAATTGAGTTATTACATAGAATGAATTTTGTTGAACCAGAGAACAGTATGTAGTTTAATTTTGGAAATATACCTTCATTAAAGTTCATAGGAATGTTGAACTTTTGTCAGTTTATTCGAAAGTTAGAAAATGTGACTTACATTATGTTTTCCCAAACCACCCATGTAAACAAGTGAAGACTTCCTCATAGCCTAAAAATTTCATTTCCATACAGATTCAGGTTTTTAAATCATTGTAGTTTCTTAATTAGGCATTTGTTCAGACATTAGCGTAAACTAATAAACAATGCCTTGGTATATCTAACATTAACGTTGGAGTATTTGAAATTAATCATATAAATTACTAATCTTGAAGGCTAATCGTAACAGAAACAAAATATGTACAGTAAATTCTACTTTATGTAAAGACAACCTGTTTAGAATAATTGTAAATCTATTTTCACTTTACTCTCTGCATATTTATTGGCAATCCTAAGATCTTTAACTCGAATACTTTTAAAGTAGACTTTGACATATCGCAAACTGTGTCACACAGTAAAAAAATCCTTTTTTTCTATTTATTTCCATAGAATAAAGCATCAATTCCTGACGTCTCGGTTTAAAATGTGTGATATTTAGTGTTGTTTGAAATAATTTAAGATTGGCATGTGATGTCAGTAGGAGTCAGAAGTTGATTAAACAAACTACTTATAAGTGAAGGAAAGCCTATATATAGGCATCACATTGTTCGTCATATTGTATTTTGTGCGAAAGTCGTTCCTAAATGTCAGATATCTTCAGTTTTATTCTATGGGCTAAATAGTTCACGTATACTTCACATCGATAATGAAACACGAAACCCAGACTAGAATTTAATGTGAGTAATTATCATTAACAATAATTTATGTCTTCGACTCTTAGTATTGGTAACTATAATGTATCTAAAATTTTTAGAACATGTGGTAGGGATAAAATTAGACTATCTGTCTTCACATTAAAAACTTGCCGAAAATTTTGTGATTGCCATGCGTAGAAAGCGACACGATATCCACGGTGTTAAATCGAATAGCATGTAGAATTTGTAATATTCCATTTATTTAAAACAATCGTAAAAAATGAATATGAATCTTATCCTCATTGTGAAGAAAACTATCCCCTCTCTACAGAGTGTCCGAGAAGTCCTCATATCTCTAGGTTTGAATATAACAAAGAACAATGTTAGTGTAATTTTAGTTTTAGCTTTCGTGATCACAAACAGCAATGTCTGATATACTTGCTTTTAAGCACTGTCTGGTGTCTCTGCGTTCAACGTGACGTGGAGCATTTCAGTTGTGCAGCCAGTGTTGCCAATTTGGGGTAAAAGTCTCTAGATTTAGGGAATTCGACTTCCAGAATAGCGACAAAAAATAATATTTTCGAGTAGTGACTCTTTTGGTGATTTTTAAATGACGATTTGGCGACGTATTTACAAATTTAGCAATTGTATTGTGAACAAATCAAGCACTATTAGTTGGAAGCGGTGGCGGCCGGTGGATTGTTGTTTCGGGTGTTGCAGTACGAATGATCGAAGACAGAAAATATAAAATGGACTCATTGACTAATTAGCATAACTTTAGATGCAAATGCGTGTGAAATTAAATAAAATTATTTTTTTAAAGATAAAAAATAATGCAGAAAATTTTATCAGGCTAGTAAACTTATTTAATTAGTAAGTTCATTCTCCTCTCTTTGGTTGGAGTAAATTTGTCTAATACATGCTGGTTGAACTCTGGTATTCCCATTATCAGGTCTTTTTCGATGGAAAGCATAACCAATGTTGATAACCTTTCTTGGAACATTCAATTCCTTGAAAGTATCAAACACCTATCTCCGTTTGCTGACGTCATAGATACAGTTAATATTAATTTCAGAAGCTTCAAGATTCACTAAATAATTTTCCTAGATTGTTGCGAACAATTCATTCTAGCAAACTCAATCCCTGACAGTGATCCCAATTCTTCTGCAGCGTAGACTAAGACAGTTCATGGCGGAGATTAATGTTATAAAAATGTAAATTGAACACACTTTATTCACAGTTCATCAAAAAGTTAAAACAAATTGTGGAAATATATTTAAGGGAAAAAACATTGCTGCCATAAGATGTCCTGTGAATTTAAACCAGATTTTTCGAACACTCTTTTGAATTGCCCTTTGCTTGTTTTGTCTAATAAGCCTTAATTGCAAGTTTTTCCTCAGTGGAGAGCTGGGGAAACTGCTTTTTTGAGTGTGTTATTTACATAAGTCATGGTATAGAATTCATTCAGAATTTGTAGGAATTCAGAATTAGAGCACACACAACTCAAGTAAATCTAATAACTAAAAACCAAAACAGCTGATACAAAAGAGGTATATGAATCGCGAATGTCACACACATACCAACCCACACACATTCGTAGAAGAGAAACTACATTCCAAATCATCCGTCTTGGTTGTAAGCAATGAAAGATGAACACGAGAGGAAATAATGCTTATGAATGTGATACGTTGTGGAAAGGAAAATTGCAAACCCGTCAGATGTAGGATCAACATGTAACAAAAGCCAAAGTCAAAGAACGTTAAAATAAACAGCATTGCCAGTTCTACACCTAGAAATGTTTGCTGGGAGGGGTCCAAAGCTTTTGTGGAGGTCCAATACGTCTATGTAATATCGAACCTGTCTTTTTTGCACCCAAATGACGATAAGTAATTAGTAAGTTCATTAGTAAGTTCGTTGACACCTATATTTAAAAAAAAATAAATGATAGAACTATTATTTTCACAAGAAAAGAAAACGTACATGATAAGGTGTAAAATAAAATATTTAGCTTACATCAATCATTTCTCTGTTAAACAAGTATAGTTCGTTAAGCAAGTCTACAAATGTTAGTCAAGTTTCGAAAGTTTTGGAAGATTCGGACCCCCTCGTGGTTGCGACCCTGAGCATTGCTAAATAGTCCCAAATTCAATGTGGCGTTTCCCATCATACAGTTTTATGTGGAAAGTTATCATGTGCATAAAATGAATTTGTTTTATAAAGCAAAATGTACATACTAAAATACTATCCACAGAGGTGGGATTCTATTGACTTATTAATATTTGGTTCACAAATTGCTGTACAAGAAACCTTCATTATCTGTATAAGCTAAGAATTAGCTTGTAAATGCGTGTTTACTTTAATTTGTTTTCTACTCTATTACATATTTTCTTTCTTATTTTTTAATTTTATGATCACTTTTTTCGTCATTATATTGGTTAGCTTCAGTATAATAATTTAAAAATATGAATGAATAAAAATAAATTCCATTCGTAATTGGTAGTGAAATAAAATTCAGAAATTTTATTTAGCGCGAAAAGCCTTCTCGTTCACTGGAAACAGTGCCGCATTGTTGCAGAAGCACTGCAACAACCAGAGCCTTTAAGTTCCAAGATAGGGGAAAGGAGACTTAACATTCGCTCCAATTGCCGTGATGTGCAAATCTTGTCGTTGCAACGCAATATAAATTAGAGACTCTGTGACGGATTGTTTTTCGTTTTCTAAAACGGATCAATGGATTTTACAGTTACAGAAGTAAGAAATATGTTATTTAATGTATATATGGGAGTATTAGAAAGTATGTTTTCTGTTCTTCACTTACTTACTTACTTACTGCAAATAATATTATTTCTTGAAATACTTTGGTCATTGCGCAACGCTGAAACACTAAGATTAGAAGCCACTGGTTGGAAGCTCTTTTTATATGGTCGTTTTCATTTTACTTATTTGAATCAGCCCAAGCGTCAATAAGTTCGACAAATTTACAACCTATATAGCGTATAAAATTTCCAGAATCCCGCTTTGCTTTCTGATAGGCTACTTCTTGCACTCTTACCGAGAATAATTTTAACCTTCAATGTCATTTAGTTTGCAAAGCGTCCGTTGAGATGCACAAATAATACATCATTACAGTTTATCTCTAAAAGCTCAAATAAACGGTGAAATGGGTGTAAGAGTTTTCTTTGTGAACTTTAAGTTTCGTGTGTTTTTTCTAACATTAACAATGATTCACAGGTTTACAACAATATTATTGTGACCGATTACAGAAAATATAGAATGTTATTAGCTACTTGTCATAAACGTGAAATCTATTTCGCAGAGCTTTGCTCATGCCAAACAAATAAAAACAATGCAAATACTCACAGCCAGTAACGAGATATATCTGATATGTTCTAAAGGCGATGTGCTTGGTGTTGACCAACTACCTCAGATGAACATAACGCTCAAGTTGATCATATTACTTCTGGTATCTAACAAGCCTCTGCTCTCTACATACCCCAAACAGAATCCATACCATATCGTCCAAAATTACCAACGCATTATCTTCCTTTGATTCGTGAATCACGACAAGCTTATCGTGAATATCTCCGTACACGAAATGCGGATGCACTTCATCATCACCATCAGCTACAAAGGACTGTCCGAAATTACCTTATAGCATATCGGCAAAGGCAGTGGGTAAAAACTTGCAATAACCTCGCCGACACAAGCCATCCAACAGTATATTGGAAGCGTTTTAACGCCTTGTGTGGAAAATTTTCCAAGACTCCTTATCCTCTCCTTGTCGATGACAAGCCATTACACTCAGATTTGGAAAAAGCGAATGCTTTCGCAGACCATCTTCAAGGCATATTTACACCTTCTACACAGGTTACTTCCCGTTCACATACTGTTGACAAAGTAAATACCGATTCACAGCACTTTCAGCCGGACGCCAACCATCCATTACCACCGCACGTCTTAAATGTTCCCATCCAGCCGGATGAAATAACAGCTGTGGTTCAGCGTAAGAAAAATACTACTCCCGGCTTTGATGGTATCACTTACCGACATATCAAGGAAAGCCCACCTACACTGTTCCAACTTCTAGCCCTTATATTTACGTTCATACTACTCACTGGTTTCTACCCCACTGAATGGAAAGTTTCAAAATGTCTCATGTTTCCGAAACCTAATAAATCTCCCAGTGCTGTCTCATCCTACAGACCCATACAGTTAACGTCTACATTCAGCAAAATCTTTGAAAGGATCATCGTTAAACGCTTACATCCATATTTAAACGATCGACATCTCATCCTGACCCATAAGCTGGTTTCCGTTCTGATTACTCTATTAACGACCAGTTGCTCCTCTCACAACATTAATCACAAACCATTATAACATGATTCAGCCATCTTGTCTTCTCTATTCGACCTCGAAAAAGCGTTTGATAATGTATGGCATTTAGCGCTCATTTACAAGCTTGTCAGACTCCGGCTTCCTATGACCTATATATTCGGCTCATGTATCATATTCTTGTCTGCCGTCTTACTTACGTTGCAATTAATTCTGAGCTTTCATATCCCATTTTTCTGTTATCTGGAGTTCCACAGGGATCTGCTTTATCACCTCTTTTATATCTATTTTTCGTTGCCGACTTTCAAGATCTACCAAGAAACGTGCATATGTTCCAATATCCCGATGACACGGCATTTCTTGCCCTTTGTCGCACCATCCCGCAAATCAATCTTGCACTCCAGGAAGCTATCAATCGCTTTACACAATGGTACCGGAAATGGAACTTAACAATTAATGCCGGAAAAACACAAGTCATAGTTTTCATCCCACCTCGCAAACGCACAAAAGTCCATCGCAATTCATCACTTCTTTCATTACAAGTGAATAACGTACCAATACATCCTTCTAAAACTCTCACTTAACTTGGCCTCATTTTCGACCATCACCTCACTTGGACATCTCACCTCAACTCTGTTAAAACTAAGGCATATAATAGACTTAATTTACCCAAAAGACTAACCGGAACTACTTGGGGTCTCTCTTCCCAGTTTATCCTTAATACATATAAAGTCTTCCTTCGCCCAGTGCTTACATATGGTTCTCCAGCCTGGGTATCAGCATCACCATCCTACTATGCCAAGTTCGCAGGTTTCGAACGACACGTCTTTCGCATCGCCTATCGCATTTCTTTACCCAGTCCCACCCGTGATCTTTACTCTCTTAATACATTTCCTGTTCTTAAATTTCACCTGGAAACGCTACGCCGTAACTTTCTCACCGATCGCTACTCTCGCCACCACCCACTACTTTTCGACACTACCTTTCACTTCACCCATGCCGACCACGTTATTACTATACCCCTTTGCATCTCCTTTTCACACTCTATTGTTATACATTACTTCCTAATCATCTCGATGTAGAACTTCTGGATGACTATCGTATTCATGCTCATCTCTCTCACATACTTCCTTCATATACTGCACAGTGATCTTCCTTTGTTACTAACAGGGCTCCCCAGTCTTCATCAGCCTAGCGTCGCCCCTAGGCAGAAGATAACAGCATTTGTTGATCTAACCTTCTCTCGTGTTGTGGCGTGCTTGCACTTCGTTTCATCCTTCATGTTCATCTATTTATAATTACCATACTCTATCGTATGTTTAAAGTTTCATAATCTACTTCTTCCATTCTGCCGATTTCACTTTCTTTACGATTTTCTCTCATATGTTTATATCGTTACCTGTGCATCCACCAGTCAGTATGTTTATGATCGCATACATAATCACACACACACACACATATATACACACACACACACACACACACATATATATATATATATATATATATATATATATATATATATATATATATATATATATATATATATCATGTGATGTAAATAAATAACGAAATAAAGTAAAATAAAGGTTGAAACTGTAACCATGCATCATTTAGATCCTCTCCCAATATCCTAGTCCAACCATTTTAATTTACATCCCATTCCTAAAAGAGGGCGTACCCCTCCAAGAGGTTGCTAGCTTACGAGCTAATATTAAAAAAAAAAAAACTTGGTGTTGAATTGACTCGCAAATAACACGCTAAACTGGAAGTCATTTTGTGTTGTTTCAACACCTCATTTTTTACTGTGTACTGATCACCCAGATTGTAATCATTTCACCTTCTACTTAGCGACATTTTATGCCAACTTTTTGGCAATACTGTGGAGCCATGCTGATATGAGTAATTGAAGTAACATACAAGGTGGCCAAAAAGTACACCCTTGCATTGATGAAGTATGACATTCTAGCTTGCAGGTGTGTTTGCTTCGGCTGTTCTGAGCTTAAGATGTAAGTAAACATTCATTAAGAACAAATAATAAAGAAACTAACGAGGAAACGGTCTTAAGTGTAAACAACCGATTTGGCTGGGGTCGGGATATGCGTTACGGGAGACCAAAGTAGGAGACACGTATTTTGGCGTTTGAACCCATACGCAGAAATTTCCGAAATACGGGGCCCCAAAGTGGCCCTACATGCTACAACTAGGAAGCGAATGACGTTACTTGTACACAACCGATTTAGCTGAGGTCCGGATATGTGTTACGGGAGACCAAAGTAGAAGACACTTATTTTGACGTTTGGGCCCATACGCAGAAATTTCAGAAATATGGGGCCCCAAAGTGGCCCTACATGCTATAACTAGGAAGTGAATGACGTTACTTGTACACAACCGATTTAGCTGGGGTCCGGATATGTTACGGGAGACCAAAGTGTTAGACACGTATTTTGGCGTTTGGGCCCATACGCAGAAATTTTCGAAATAAGGGACCCCAAAGTGACCCTACATGCTATAACTAGGAAGCGAATGACATTACTTCTACACAACCGATTTGGCCGGGGTCGGGATATGTGTTACGGGAGACCAAAGTAGGAGACACGTATTTTGGCGTTTGGGCCCATACGCAGAAATTTCCAAAATACGGGGCCCCAAAGTGGCCCTACATGCTATAACTAGGAAGCGAATGACGTTACTTGTACACAACCAGTTTGGCTGGGATCCAGATATGGCTATTATAAGCCCAAGTCGAAGACATGCAGTTTATCTTCCGACAAAACTTGACAGGGCGGCAAACTTTACTTCCGCCACTGTGCCCGGTTTCCTGACAGCACACGCCGTATCGATTAAATATTAATGTTCACTCTCTTGCACAAAAGTGTACCGCCCAGTTTGAACACATCCTAGCCATAGAAATACAAGCGAAAAACGCAAACATTCTTTCGCTCCGTTGACACCCTCGTGGTCAGCAGATCCTCCTTGACTGCTCTTTCCAGCTGAACATCTGTTCAGAATTGCATGGGTACCACATACGCCAACTTCATGGCCTTATTGAAAATCTACCAATATCGGACCCTGTACATTCGACATTCCTTTTTGTGGGACCTAACAACAAACACAAGTCCCATACCTTTGGATATATTATAACATATTCCAACCCATGCCAACATTCTGCACCAGTAACGCCATTCGCATCCTAGTTATGGTATGTAGGGCACTTTGCGGCCCCGTATTTCGGAAATTTCTGCGTATGGGCCCAAACGCCAAATTACTTGTCTCCTATCTTGGTCTCCCGTAACACACATCCGGACCCCAGCCAAATCGGTTGTATAAAAGTAACGTCATTCTCTTCCTAGTTATAGCATGTAGGGTCACTTTGGGGCCCCGTATTTCAAAAATTTCTGCGTATGGGCCCAAACGCCAAAATACGTGTCTCCTACCTTTGTCTCCCGTAACACATATCCGGACCCCAGCCAAATCGGTTGTGTACAAGTAACGTCATTCGCTTCCTAGTTATGGCATTTAGGACCACTTTGGGGCCCCGTATTTCGAAAATTTCTGCGTATGGGCCCAAACGCCAAAATACGTGTCTCCTACTTTGGTCTCCCGTAACACATATCCGGACCCCAGCCAAATCGGTTGTATAAAAGTAACGTCATTCTCTTCCTAGTTATAGCATGTAGGGTCACTTTGGGGCCCCGTATTTCAAAAATTTCTGCGTATGGGCCCAAACGCCAAAATACGTGTCTCCTACCTTTGTCTCCCGTAACACATATCCGGACCCCAGCTAAATCGGTTGTGTACAAGTAACTCATTCGCTTCCTAGTTATAGCATGTAGGGCCACTTTGGGGCCTCGTATTTCGGAAATTTCTGCGTATGGGCCCAAACGCCAAAATACGTGTCTTCTACGTTTGTCTCCCGTAACACATATCCGGTCCCCAGCCAAATCGGTTGTGTACAAGTAACGTCATTCGCTTCCTAGTTATAGCATGTAGGGCCACTTTGGGGCCCCGTATTTCGGAAATTTCTGCGTATGGGCCCAAATGCCAAAATACGTGTCTCCTACTTTGGTCTCCTGTAACACATATCCGGATCCCAGCCAAATCGGTTGTTTACACTTAAGACCGTTTCCTCGTAAGTCTACCTAATGGATAGCAATAAAAATGATATAAAAACGTTGAGTTGAATAGTACGGGACGGTATACCTACTTTTGGGCTACTCTGTAGTTAAAGAACGTTTAGTGGCATGTATATGTGTGCATGAAAGAGTGCAGACAAAGCAAACAATGACACAGGTAATGGCTGTGTTTAGAAGTCACTTGGTAAAGGCTATCCGTGTAGCGAAAGTAAGAAGACGCGTGAAAAAACGTGTGCTGCCATCGCTCAGTCAATTCTCGATGTCTGCAACTAAATCACTTCGCAAAGGAGCAGCTGTACTGAATATACCATGTTCAACAACGTATTACCACATAAAAAAAAAAAAAAAATGCATATGAGAACATTGATACCGATATTTGTGAGTAAATTATCTGGCGATATGGAATGGCGTGTTATAGCCATCCGTACTTTGTTGACATAACTTTCACGCTCACGAGTTGCATCTTGGTATAAATGTTCACACAGGATGGAGAATATAATCTTTTGGTCTAAAGAAAATCCTTATAATGGGCAAAAGTTGGAACGAAACCTGCCTCATGATATGGGCCGAAATGACATTACGATATTTGTAGGAACTTTATTTTGCGAATATCTATGTGCACACATGTCGCAAACGTGGTCAGTACCTCAGCTATAGTTACAAGAGAAAGAAATCATGAATCGTGTGTGGGTACAGCAGAACGGGACTCCACCTCATTTTTCTTTGGAAGTGCATGATTTCCTTAATGAATAATTTTCTGGTTGTATTCGGTCAAAATTTTACTACCGAAACATCGGCGCTCAAAATCCCACGGGCCAAAATTTCATATGTCCAGAGCTTAACGGGCCAAAATTTCGCCTAGCCAAAACCTTGCCGTCCAAAACTTTGTGGAACAAATCACTCAGGCCGAAATCTCGTCAGAACAAATGCTCACCATACAAATATATAATAAAACTTTTCGGTTAATAATAATAATAATAATAATAATAATAATAATAATAATAATAATAATAATAATAATAATAATAATAATAATAATAATAATAATAATAATAATAATACGAAATATTTAAGGAACATGAGATCAGCCATACTCAATTTATACACTAGCAAAAAAAAAAAAAATGATGGATTCAGATAAATGGATATATAATCGTAAAAAATCTCAAATTAGGAGAAATATAATATAGCAGCATCACTTCAGGTTTTTCATAATTTTGTTATTAGGGATGGCTAAATCTGGCCATTTTATCTGAATTTAAGATAATAAAATCAGAGAAATACGAATTAAAAAAACGGATTTCGGAAAAATCTTGAATTTTAAGAAAATACCGAATTCGCAAAAGGTTTATAGAAATTCTGAATCCTAGATTAAAATAGTGACCAAATGATGGGTTTTGTGGGCTGAGAAAACCGTAAGGGAAAACAATACTCATATTATTCACTGTACAGAAATCATAGTGATGTAGGTTTTGTGGAAAGAGTCCATTTTTTGCATGTGTGTGTATATATGTATCTGTAGTAGTAACACCGGTCTGTATTTTCTAAGTTACGTATCACAATTTCTGCCACAGAAAACTCAATTTTGATTTCTAAAGCATATTTTCTCGTACTTAACTAGGAATGAAACTACGAACTTCCGTGTCTTTCATAGAACTGGCAACGAAGAAAGCCGTTCACCAAACATTTATACCTAAGTAATGTTAAGTAGTTTAAAAGTTGTAATTCTGAATAATTATTTAAGCCTTTTTGTTAGTAACGTTAGAAACATGCGGAGATGGTACTTTGAAATGGATCGGAACAGTTTTCTTTACCTTTTCTTAAGAGTGTATTGGGAAGAAATAAATTACATTAGATACATCGGCGCAAATCTGTCTTCAACATTGGGGGGGACGGGTAAGACCGTTCCCATATTATATATATATATATATATATATATATATATATATATATATATATATGTGTGTGTGTGTGTGTGTGTAAGCGATATTCAAAATATGTATGAAGTTGAAAAACAATGCTGTGAAGAATCAGGGGACAGAATTGTCTTCAGTGGCGTATTTAGGAGGCTATCAGTCTCAAGCTCCCCCTGAAATAAATTTTTTAGTTTTTCGCAATTCACGTACAACAATAATCCTTCTAACCATTTCTAAGAATGTCATTGACTTTCCATTTTCTTAAGCTATTTGTTCAGAAATAATGCTGTATTTGCCAAATTTCATTCCATGTAAGAACTGCGTCCTTTTGTTCTTTCTTTCGTCCTTTCTACTTTTCTGTTTCTTTTTCTTGACGTTACTTTCTTTCCAGGGGCGTCATTTAGGGGGCAGGAAGGGGCACTTGCCCCCCCTGAGTTTGAGATGTACATACATTTTATCAATAGAATAATAGTAAATCAGTGAAAAACGCGAAATTTTACTTATATCAAGGGGTCTTGCCCCCCCCCAAACAAAATCTGAAATGATGCTCCTGTTTCTTTCATTTCGTCTATCATACTTTATCGACAATTGTCAGTTCTGATTCAAGTCGGCCGTGTTCAGTAACACCAAAACTAAGAGGAATTGATAAGCGAAACTGGTGTTCCACACCAACTTGCGCAGATATCAACATGACAGGACTAAAGGAAAAATTATATCGTTTAGTTATTTTTAAAGGAAGGAAATGTTTGAATTAAAAAAAATCAAAACGGGGGAATAATTAGCCCGGGAAATTAGGAAGGCCAAGAGTGTGCTTCCTTTTTCTTGTATGAATAGAATAAAGGGTTAGATTCACTCCTAAATTTTTGTATCATATCACATAGGATTTATCGGTCTGCAATTCTTGCCATTATAACTTCAATTTATGCATAAATTAAACTATATTTAATTCTCAAACTCAGGTGGGCAATTGCCCACTTCCTTCCTTGTTTTGAGCATAGCCCCTCGAAACAAAATCCTAAATACGCCATTGGTTGTCTTCAACATTAGGAGGTGGGCACATTTGAGGCTTATTCTAGAGAAGGGAGATGAAACTCATATTACGGTAGATGAATCTGATTTCTGAGGTGAACCTGTTGTAGAGTGTATTATATATTAGGTGATGTAAATGAAGTAGTAGTACATATCAGTATTACAAATCACTGCCGTGAACACATTCTGAAATCTGAATACACGCATATTTATAATTGGTATGTTTCTAATTAGGCATCCACAAAGATCCACGTTAAAATTGTTTTATAATAATATAAATAATGACTTCCCCAAAACTATGAAGATAGAATATCAATTATGTATGACGCAACAATACTCTTTCAGCAAAATTATGATAATCTCAATCAAGGACGCCGATTTCTCTGTAACTTGGGGGCGGGCATTCATAAAAAATCCATAAAACAATACATATAACAAGAGAAAATACATACAAATGCATATTCATAAAAATACAGGGAATCCACGTGAGATTTGGGGGCCTCCGACTTCCCAGGATCGGCCCCCTTGATCTCAATAATATTAAAGGAATCGTTACAGAAATCTAACGCATGTCATATACTCTTTAGTTAACAGATGTAACCTTAAGATTCTGGAGAAAAATATTTCAGTAATTGAATTCTTTTCTTTGCTTACGAAGCATCCTCTCTCAAAAGAAAAATTGGGACACGCGGAAATACGTAGGAACAAACCATGGTTCGAACGAGCAGAAAAGAGAAAACAAGCAAAATTACGTTGGCTACAAAATCCAAATGAAATAACCACACAAAATTTCGTAGACATCAGGCGGGAAACTTCCAAAACTTTTAGAACAAAGAAACGCAATTTTTTGAAAGCTAAAATTTAGGAACTTGAAGGTAGTATTAAAAATAAAAACATTCTGGACATGTATAAAGGGATCAACGAATTTAAGAAAGGCTATCAACCTCGTGCTTATATTAAAGAAAGCGGATGGAACAGTTCTCAGTGATACAGATTGCATTTTAAAAAGATAAAAAGATTTCTTTAGCGATTTACTTAACACGCAGCAAAAACTAATGTGCGTGCAGAAAGGGAGATACACACCGCAGAAACGTATATTCCAGAACCCAACCGAATAGAAGTAGAAATCGCTATAAAGAAATTAAAGAAACACAAATCTCCAGGTGTAGACGAAATTCCGTCCGAGTTAATTTTAGCTGGAGGCGAAAAATTGTGGAACAAGATACACAAACTCATTCTCCTTATCTACAACAAGGAAGAATTGCCACAAGAGTGGAAAGAATCAATCATTGTTCCAATCCACAAGAAAAGCGACAAAACTGACTGTAATAATTATCGAGGCATCTCTCTTCTGTCGACATCCTATAAAATCCTTTCAAACATTCTGATAGCAAGATTGACCCCATACGCAGATGAAATGATTGGAGATTATCAGTGTGGATTTAGACGAAATCGATCAACTATCGACCAAATATTTACCATTCGCCAAATACTCGAAAAGAAGTGGGAATACAATACCCCGGTACATCAACTATTTATTGATTTTAGAAAGGCTTACGACTCCGTTAGGAGAGAAACATTGTACAACGTTCTTATAGAATTTGGAATACCGAAAAAGCTAATTAGATCTATTAAGGCATGTTTAAATGAATCCCAAAGTAAAGTCCGGGTAGGAAAATTTTTGGTCACGAGCTTTCACGTCGAAAATGGCCTGAAACAAGGAGATGCGTTGTCGCCATTATTATTTAATTTTGTGCTGGAATACCCTATAAGGAAAATCAAAGATAGCAACCAGGGCCTAGAATTGAACGGTATTCACCAGGTTAAGGCATATGCTGATGTAAATTTAATAGGGGATGAGAGGAGAATAATAGAAAGAAATGCACAGATCTTAATAAACGCTTGCAGGGGCATGGGTTTAGAAGCAAATGCAGAGAAAACTAAATACATGGAAGTGCGTCGGGACCGTAATACGATAAATTATGAATGCGTTAAAATATTAAATAATTCTTTTGATAAAGTGGATAGTTTCAAATATCTAGGATCAATATTAAGAGAGGAAAATCATATTCACGAAGAAATTAAATGTCGACTAAAAGCAGGGAATTCGTGTTACTATTCGGTTCAAATCTCATGTCGTCGCAAATTCTGTCGAGGAATTTGAAGTCTAAAATATATAAAACGATAATCATACCTGTTGTTCTGTATGGTTGCGAAACATGGTCGCTTACTCTAAAGGAAGAACATAGACTGAAAATATTTGAGAACAAGATCGTGAGACGAATATCCGGACCCAAGAGGAACGGGAATGGAGAATGGCGGAACTTTATAACGAGGAACTACATAATTTATACGGTTTACCAAACATTGTTAGGGTCATCAAGTCTAGGAGGCTTAGGTGGGCAGGTCATGTAGCCAGGATGGAAGAAAGTAGGATTGCTTTCAGTGATAGCGGTAAGACCAATCGGCAAACGACCATTAGGAAGACCTAGGCGCAGATGGGAAGACAATATTAAGATGGATCTCGCAAAAATACGAATACAAAGTAGAAACTGGATCCAGTTGGCTAAGGATAGAAGTCAATGGAGAGCTTTTGTGAACGGGGCATTGAACCTCCGGGTTCCATAGGCTATAGTGTTAGTTAGCTTAGGAAGCATGAGTAGATGCCTAGGCTGATACTACAAATAGATTAAATTCCCATTTACTAAAAGATGGGTTCTAGTGACATTGGATAGTCTATATATTCTTCGTGTGCTAGGGCCTAGGGGAGAAAAGGAGAGAAGATTTCATATCAGGTTACGTCACGCACAGTCGCACGCCTTCATTTTTATTAAAAATGAAAAAGTCAAGAGAAACAAATTTCATCTCACTTTCCTTTGTGGCAATCGGACACAAATCATCACACTTTTCTGCAAAAAGCACTTTTCAAATTGGATTATTGGGAGAGCCTCCAGTTCCACTGTTGGGGGGGACATGTATCCCCATTCCTCGGAATTTGTGCCCGTATCTACATCTGAGACAATTTTTCAGCAGGAGAGGGGTATATCCTCCTTTGGCATCAGAGGCGTGCGCAACGTGGGTGCCATGGGTGCCTTGGCACCCCCATTAGACAAACTTTTTTATGTAGAATTATTACAAACTGAGAAGAGATTACGTATTAATTATTTCCCGTCTGCATGTGTGCCGTGCGTCGCCGACGCAGCGTCGGATGTAATGATGCTATCTTTTCTTAGGGGAAAGGGGGGGGGGGAAGGACGACATTCCATATGGTGGCACTTTAGATCTGGCACCCACATTCCCAATGTCTTGCGCACGCTAGTGTCTGGCATTTATTGCAATTTGTGCCCAAGTAGTGGAAGTGGAATTAATACATATTGATGAGACTACTAAACGCACTACAGCACGAAGTTCAGTTTGAAATACTACAGATTACGATTCTTTTTAAAAAAGGAAAAGCCAAGAGAAATCAATTTCATCTTACATTCCTTCACTGAAAAAAAAGTTTGGTCAAATTGACCAAAAAATAGGTGCTGGTTACCAAATCGTTTGGTCAATATAGCGCCAACCAAACGCTTGGTCACCAGCACTAAATCATTTGGTCACGATTTGTTTGGTTGCAGGAACCTATTATTTGGTTACCAGTACCAAATATGCATTTGGTAATTTTGACCAAATAATGACCAAACAAGTAGAATTTGGTTGGGAATACCAAAAATTTGGTTAAAATGAACGAAATTTGGTTCTTGGAACCAAATAATTTGGTTGCAAATACTAAACCCGTATTTAGTGAATTTGACCAAACCATTTGGTAGCAATTACCAAATACTGTTGCTATAGGTACTAAACTGAAAATAATACGAGGGTTATCTCAAAATTCATGGGAAATTTTTTCTAACGAAAATGGTAACAAAGCAAGAAATTCTTAAACATGCAAATGGAAAGTTAATACATATGTAAATATTACGTATAAATTGGATATAAATACACATCCCATAATACGAACAATTATTTTTACGTAAGATTTGAAGCTTTCCTGGCGGCGTATATGATAAAGTTCTTCTCGGGCAATCAGCCAGGTGAAAACTGGTGGATAGGCCAACGTTTCGAGAGCTGTCATAATTGCCCTGATGACGAGAACGATGACAGCTCTCGAAACGTTGGCCTATCCACCAGTTTTCACCTGGCTGATTGCCCGAGAAGAACTTTATCAATTATTTTTACTTTTTTTTCTCTCGTGCTATATTCTGATGGAGATGTGTATGTTTACACAATTCCTTAAATGTAACGTTTACGTATATGCTAACCTTCCATTTGGATATTTCAGAAGTTTTTGATGCGTGACCATTTTCGTAAGAAAGGAAAAAAAAAAAGTTGCCATGACTTTTGCGGTAACCCACATATAAAGTTAGAAGTTATTGCTTATAGTTATTAAGAACTTCTTCAAAAATAAGATTTACATATACACTTTGAAGCAACATACGAAATATGTATACGAATACATGTAAATTTAAAATTCTATGTATATGTACACAAAGTTTCAAATCAATTTTTTGAGGAAAATAAAACTATTTAATATATAAAGAATTTACACATAACATTTTTCTACAAAATCATTTTACTGTAAATAATAATAGTAAAAAAAAAAAACAGCAACTGAGTCATACAGGCTTCAAAATTAAACAATGATATTAACATCTGTTAAAGTACTGAAAGTAAGATTTTTAGATCAAAGCAAAACTTCAAGAAAAAAACGTAAAGAACTTAAAGCAAACTTATGCTGTAATTTTACTCCCAGTAAACAACATTGAAGATTTTTCAAATAAATTAGAAACTAGTTGCTGAAAAACTTCGCATACATATTTAAAATGTTAATGCAAGAAAAAAGTTTATCTACGACTTTGGTCGGAAATACATATTTACGTAACTGGGGCCAATTTAAGATAATCAGTAGAAATGTTCGCAGGAGCGGCTACAATGAATAAAACAACCGGGAAACGTCGCACACGTGTTCAGAATCTCACTAAAAGTAAAGAGTTTATTTGCGACTTCGGTTGGAAAAGCCTAATTACAGAAATGAGGCCAATTTAAGGTAAGTAGAACATACTTACTTTTCCGTAATCAAACGTTTCGGATCAAATTTAAACAACCCTCTCGTATCGAGGTACTTAACCGTATCCAAAGTTCCTCGATTGTTTTATTCAATGTAGTATCCTACGATCAATTTAAATAATTACATCAATATATTGATAAATTGAGAAAACAACCAATTTTGTCACACCAGACCCTTTGTAGGCACGAAATCAAAGATATACAAAGGCTGAAAAACATATAACTGAAGCGGAATTCCAACCTGGAACCTCCCGCTTACCATGCAGATGCGCTACCACTGCATCATTCAGTCCTCTACCAGAACAGCCATACACTCTTCCACCTTGTGGAACAGCATCGTTATAAAGAGTGAAAGAATGTATTGTTGTTACTGAGAGCGGACTGGGTAGCACATCTGCATGGCAAGACGAAGATCCCGGGTTCGAGTCACGGCTCAGACGCATTTTTTCACTCTTGTATGTCTTTAATTATCTTAAATTGGTTCCATCTGCACAATTAGGCGCTTCCGACCAAAGTTGCAAATAAACTTTGTTTTCTTATACTGAGGTCCTGAACACATATTCGAGTCTTGTCGGTTTATTCCTAGAATAGCATGCATGTACATGAATACATGTACATTTTCATGAAGTTCTAATACATGTACACACATATATGAACGAAGTTATAGATCAACTTTTGGAGAAAAATAGAACGAATTTAGGATATAAAGCATGTACATACAATACTTTTCTACACAAGAATTTTATTATAACTGAGTATAGCAACTGAGTCATACAGACTTCAAAATTAAACAAAAATATTAAATTCAAAATTAAACAATGATATTATCATTTATCAACTGCGACTGAAAATAAAATAGCATTTTAGGCCAAATATAAATCTTTTCAAAATTACATAACGAAACTAACTGTTTACTGAAGATAAAGTAACATTTTTAGGCCAAATATAAATCTATTCAAAATTAAACAATGATATTAACATGTATCAACTGGTTAGTGAAAATAAAATAACATTTTTAGGCCAAATATAAATCTTTATAATAAAGAAGGTAAAAAACTGTGAGAAAAGTTATAATTTTACTCCCAGCAAACAGCATTGAAGATCTTTCAAATAAATTATAAACTATTCTTAACTGAGCTAGACAACGTGCTCAAGGGTGTGGACATATGTTTTAAAACTTTTTTTGTGTTTAACGCAGAATACCCTAAGGAAGGGGAACATCTTTGGCTTCTTCTGCAAAAAGCGGTATATGACATAAGTAGTCATCACGATAAACAGACGATACACTATTGTTGGATATGATTGTTCTTTTTTTTTTTTTTAACTGATATGAAATATCTGTAAACAATAGTGGTCGCAACAGATACAACTACTGATATTTTATGCTTGCTTGAATCACGTTTCTCTAAACAAATGTTATTTCAGTACCATGCGTTATACGTAATTGAATGAATTATATGTAATTGTTTGTAACAATGCCTGTTTGTTCAATTTACAAATCAAATTTTATGCTAGTAGCAACACTTATCCTTCATTTAAAGCTCAAACACAGAATATCCTCCAATGGAGTCTTTAGATGTATTGATGAAGGTTGTTTTCGCGAATTTCAAGGGGCCAAATCACTTAGAGTTCATTTTCGGAGGAAAACAAAAATCTATATTGCAGACGAAAGTTATTTAACGTAGCTGTATGTTAAGCAGTTCCTTATTCCGTAATTGCCAACAACGAACACTCAACGAATGTTGCAGGTCTCTCGTTTCCATGAAAGGTTGAACATCACCCATTACCTGTTGGAATCAGAGAGAGGTTAACTGATCATGTTACATACTTAAATAATTTTTCTTACATATAAGAACAAAGACACTTCTACTTCCTCAATAGTCTGAAAGCATTATTTATTGTACATTTACAATGACATATGCATTTTGCGCCTATAAATATATGTTATTTTGAAGCTAAAAAATTGGTAAGTAATACTAATAGTGCAAATGTTTTAAAAGCTATTTAAATGCTTTAAAAGCTGCAAAGGTTTTCAAAAGCTATTTATATCTGACTGCAAAAACGATACGTTCAAACAAGGACAGAAGCTACTAAATTACGAAAACTCGACAGCTTGTCCTCAAATAAACATAGAACTTCCTCACTAGCATTTACCAACTGAGAATATAGAACAGATCACATTTATCCTCAGTAAGTGATTTTGGTTATTAAAATGAAATGAAAGTTTTGAGTTTTATGCCCCATGGTTATGCCGGCTAGGCTTAAGGAGACTGTGATGAGAAATGAATGAAATGGTGTAATGAAGAAAGTGGGAGGAAACTGGAGAACCCCGAGGAAACCCACGCACACGGTGTTTGTTCACCACAAAGTTCACTTGGTGGGAGCAAGGTTAGAACCCGGGACCTCATGCACTAGAGGTGAACGGTCTATCACTGAACCACTGAGGCCACTATTTTGGTTATTATTAAATAAATGTATCGAGTTCGTATTTGTTCATACGTAATGAAACGTCGTAGCTCAGCTTCACACTCCGAAAATAGGGTTCTTGGCGTAACCTTAATTTTCTTTCCAACGTATGTCTTTGAAGAGTGTGTGTGTGGGGGGGGGGGAGAATTATTGGCGGGAACAGTTTTATACTACTTTGAAAGGCACAAGTGACTTTAGTTTACGCTACAATCCTATGTATACAACCAATGTATAACTATTAATATGATCATTACAACATACTTGTTGCAATAAAACTGGATTCAAATAGAAAAATCTACTTCATTCGTACAAGTAATTACAATTTCAAGTTAATGAAACAGAAATAAAGGAAGAATAAAAAACATAAAAATAATATTACCTTCTGTAACACTTTCTGTGTCTAACAGACTTAAAAGTTCGACTGCTGAAGCGTCATGTAGCCGTTTCTTCCTTAGTTTTTCCAATTTTTTACTGACAGAATCCCATTTGACGAACAAGGATGTATGATCAGGATATAAGTCTTTGTTATCTTGATCAATCTGGAAATGGAATTCCATTGTATTAAAACATTTACATTGATAACATTATATCATTAATTGTTACATAAACTCAGTGATGAATTCCACGAACATGTGTTCCTTACCATTTATTATTTTACTTTTCAGTCAGTATTTTATCTATTTGTTATAAGAATCACAACTTCCTTTAAGTGCATAAATGAAATTTCTTAACTGTGACAATTTTAATACAAACTACTGGTTACAGCGTGTACTTTTACGGACTTGGACTTGGGTTCAAATTCAACCTGCTTTCCCCTGGTGTTGTCCAACATCTTGAGGAAATTGACTTACTGCTAGCTTAAATAAGTAGACCACAAAAGCCACATACGTAGTGCAAGAAGATGTTACATTGACGATAACTGCCAGTTAGACCCATATTGAGGTTGTGGCATCACGAGCTTTCGTCGTGTTATGATGGTTTTTGGTTATATTGCTTAATATAAACAAAGGTCTATTTACTCGGATAGATTAGACAAGGATGGGGAAAGTATTGATCTGGACTTAATATTACAGGTACCATCCCGGCATTTGCTGGAATGACTGAGGAAAAACCCAGGGAAATTTCACTCACGATGACCGGATTTGAGCCCGGAAGCTTCCGAACGTAAAGCCAAGGTTCTACATGCTGAAATAAGGCCACTAGGGTTTCATATTGATTTGTCAAAGGGCAAAGTGAAGAAAATTCTACAATATTGTTAGCGTTTATCAGACAATAAAACCACTATTTGCCATCTACTGAGAAAAAGGCTTATTGAATCGAAAAGTACTTTATGCATTAAAAAAAAATCACCGTCAAAGTTTCTATTGCTGTACGTATATGCTTGGTTGATACGCAATCACAAGAAAGATTGTTTATCAGTCATGTAAGTATTGTCCTTCTGAGATCTCGCTTTCATAAACAAGTGACATCGTGTTGCAAGAACTCAGTTCTCAATTTTTATCTTACTGAATATGAATACCTTTCTTTCCATTGCAAGGTAAACTCAATGCAAGTGTTCGTAATGTATGGCCACTTAATCATATGCGTCTTAAAATGGAAACAATAATTTTAGGTTTAGAGCATTTGTTTTCAGACTTGCAATTGAGCATTTCATCTAGTTGTTCAAAGCAAGATCGAGTTGCTAATAAACTGAACTTAATACTTTCCCACTTTGTGTTCCATGCGTGGGGATGAATATGTTACAAAGAACCAGCAAGAAAAATTATTTCCAGCTAAAAAGACATGTTTTAGTTCTTTAAACATGCAATCTGAATACAATGCAAAATATTCACATTTGAAAAGGAA
The DNA here is from genome assembly GCF_964235325.1 of Thermobia domestica. Lineage (NCBI taxonomy): Eukaryota > Metazoa > Arthropoda > Insecta > Zygentoma > Lepismatidae > Thermobia > Thermobia domestica. The sequence goes on along the minus strand of NC_137464.1, from coordinate 118,100,137 downwards.
ACTGCAAAAACTTTTAAGATTCATTGATTGTCTCTATCCTCTTTCATCACTGGAGCTACACAGGAGGGAATCTATAATTTGTAGTTGAATCTGAATTACTTTTATACAATTATACACCTACCGGGCATCGAACCGATAACCACCAACCCACAGGCAGTTCAGACCTGCTTCAACATATCTCAACATTCATGAACAGATATTACATAAGAGGACATGGAAGTAATTTATTTGTCCATCATTTATATATATTTTTATTATGGTTTTATGACAACTAAGGTCTATTAGCTCAGACATACAAATACCTAAACTAGTATATGTCATTTCAATATTTAGTATGACTTTATCCTGAAGGTTTTTACTATTTTCTGTACAAACGCGACACAATTTTAAAGGAAACTTCTGTTCTAAAATGTACGTTATGAAAAAATCAACTTCTGGACGTAAGTAAAAGATTTTATATGAATGTTCTCAGCCCCAAAGAATAATTTAATGCTTGTAAATTATGGCCTATTCAGTAACAACACAGTATTTAGTAGTAAAACAGAATGAAGGTTAATTAAATGAAACTTACCAATGTATAGCCCAAAGGCTGCTTCAATGCTAGCCAAGTTGAAATTATTTCATGAACAGTTTTGCCCTCTTGCTTGCATCGAACTTTCAACGTTTTCTTCCAAAGATCAAGTACTTCCTGCCAGGGCTCGACACTATGCTTTAACCATGCTAAGGTGTTTTCAATATCTATGCCACATTCTGAAAGAGAAGAATAAACTTACCAAACAGATCTGTATTACATTAAAAACTTAGTAATAAATTCCTATATTTTTCAAATATCAGTTAAAATGATTCTATATTTTCATAAGTCCTCTGTACAAGTATTTATATCCATATGTAATATATAATAAAGAAAAGAAAGAAAGAAATATATTTACAAAAAAAAAAAAAAAAAAAAAAAAAACTGTTCTGGAACTGTTCCTGTGAAGCTGAACTTGAAAATTGCCTTCAAATATTAATCTATATTTCCGGCACAAATATCGAATGCCTTTCATCAGAATGGTTTAATTCTTCAAATATGTAGAACTTATGTAAATTACATGTTCTAGCTTAGTACTTCAATGGTATAACGTAATAGTGGTACTATATAAGTATAATGACTATCTACGACGAAGAAAGTCACAAAATATTTAGTAATAAATGCTACTTATCATTTCTTATGAACAGAGTAACTCTTGTAATGAAGGATTTGAAGATTAAGCATACAAAATTTGGACTTGTTCAGTCTTGTAAACAGAAACACACAGAATCTTAGTATTGATTAATATAGTGCACTATTTAATCCTTAATAGATTAGTTGGTTGCTTAACTGAAGAGTAGGTGTAAAATTTCTCGACTGTAGTTTTATGTTGTAAACAGTAACAATATCTACACAGTCCCATTATTACCTTATACTATTGAAATACTCAGCTTGAACGCATATACACTTTAAGTTTTGAGCCATCCTGATGAAAGGCACTCGATATTTTTGCCAGAAATACATGTGAACATTGAAGAACCACGTTTTAATCTTACAGGAATATTTTCAGGTTAGTATCGACTTATATTAATGTGTGTTCCATACGTTCAATTAGCAGAGAAAAAAGAATTAAACGAAACTAAACCATTTTTTAAAACATGGTTCTTGCAAACCTGGCACAAAATAGGTAAATCATTGGCACTTTTTAAAGTATGATCGGGGCCTGGGTAGTTCAGTGGTAGAGCGTTCACCTCTGACGTGTGAGATACCTTATTTGATCCCAAATCGCGCTAAGTGACACCGTCTGCGTGGATTTTTCGGGGTTCTCCCGTTCCTTCCCACTTTATTCATTTCTTATCATCATCATCATCTCCTTTGGTCTACCTGGCATAACTATGGGACATAAAACTCAAAGGTTTACTTTCATTTTTAAACGTATGATCAGAGATGAATAAATCATTTACTATATTACATTTTAAACATTACCATCTAGCGTAGAAGTTCCAGTGTCACGCTTTTCTGTTGAAGGACCTGACTCTGCAACAATGCCAAACTTTCTTAACGACTTGCGTGTATTTCTATATTTGTCAACGAGTTTTCCTTTTGAAATCTTCTGATTTGGACCTTGTGACTTTGGTGGAATATAATACACTTTCTAAAAAAGACATTGTTACTGTAAGATTTAGAATTATAACCTTAATAAATTAAATTATGTATAAAAACATTTCAGACAATTACAGAATAATTTATCATATTTATACTCTTCTATGTGATGTTCCACGTTTAGTATAGTATACTCCAAGGAAATATAAATTTTATAGATAAACGCATTAAAAAAAAGTTACAATTTTAAAGATCCTGCATATCGTGATATCATTTCGCTTAAATTGAAGTAACCGAAAATATAACTGAATACCAATCTCTTCGCCCTCCCAGCTACTCTAGTGGATAACGCGTGTATCCTTGATGTATGTGGTCCTGGATTCAATTCCCGGTGAGAGCACAAAAAAAATGCGATCGTTCACTTTCATTAATCACCTGTTTACCTTAGTCTAAACAGCATAACCGTGGGACGTTCCAAAAGCTCTTTCAATGTACCTGATGCTTTCCTGGTATCGTGATGCAAATAAATTTTCTCGGGATATCAGCCAGGTGATGTGTTCGTTGTGCAAAGTCTCGAGAACAAACATTGTTCTCATGATACTGACCCTGATGATGAGAACAACGTCTGTTCTCGAAACTTTGGACAACGAGCACATCATGTGATTGATATCCCGAGAAAAGTTACTTGCACTAACAAAGATGGAATAAATATAACGTAGGCTGTCACCAGATTAAAAGGTGAACGCCAACATCTTTTACATTTCGACTGGTAATGAATCATATTTGCACAGTTCATATTTGCAGTATAAGTATCACTGTATCAATTCATATTCAAGTGACTTTTTAAAGGCAGAACACTTACAAAATCTGTCAGCTTGAAGAGCTTCGAACTCCGAGACTCTCTAGAGAAATTTGTCTCTCGTTTCAGCATCGTATCAGTTCCTCTTTTAGTAGGTGCTGGCATGGAACAACTGCTTTCTGTAGTTTCAGATCGAACTGACACTGAGTCATCTGGCGTTGACACTGATGGTGAAGCAAATGAGAGAGAACCGTCATCTAGCACATCATAAATTTCAACTGTGTTTGTTTCTATAAATTCCTTAAATTTTGCTCATAATTTTGCACATGTCCCTATTTTGGGAATTAACTGAGTAATTAGTTCATCAGTTAATGAATTAAATGCTGCTTCGTCTATTTCCTGTTCTGAAATATAGATTGAAAGTTTATAATTAACCAGATATTTACTGAATATGAAAAAAGAATTATACACTGGTGAAAGCATTTAAGTTTTATTACACTACCAAGCGAAATTTGGTATGTTACGCGATCATGTGCCACACAAAGAGTATAGGAAGTTGCTCACCCCAGTTTTTTTTTTTTTTTTTTTTTTTTTTTACCTTTACAGAAATGGGTGTATTTGGGCTAAGCTAAAGAGAAAAATGTTCATGGTAACTTCATACTTCAGCTTCATACTGTCAAAGTTACAAGGGTATAAAAGCAACAACAAGAATTTAAGAGCATTTTTAACTCATGCAAATCATTTTGTAATTTGGTACATAACGGGTACCTATGGCTAACAATAAGTCTAATGCTAACCGATTGTTTTCAAAGACTAATGTACTTCTAACAAACAATGAAAGGTTCTATGCAGAAATCATAGCCTGTCTCCTCTCTCTCTCTCTCTCTCTCTCCTCTTTGCAATTTCTGACATTGGTCGTTTTGCTCCAAATCACAGAATTATCTTTTGGAGATAATACACTATTCTCTGAATGCTTTGAAGAATGTAATATTTTCCGAATACCTAATAAGAAGTATACACTCGAATATATATAGGGAGGGGGTAGTGGTTCATGTTACGGAAGCACAATTTTGTAAAATTTACAGAAGAAATATGATATAGTGTACACAAGCTGAATTTTACGTTTACAAGTGGAGCGTTACTAGTGTCAAAGCATGACAAGCGCTATTGAAACTCGTATCATTGCAATATCCCACCTCTTTTCATATCTTTACTTACGCGTATACCCACCATCACTGACGTGCCTGCTCTCTGCGCTGCCGCTTCGGCCCACCATCTTTGCTTAGTCCTGACTGTTAGATAACATTCGCGCTTTTTAGTGTCCACCTAGCACAGGTTACGTTTATGCACTGTATATTTATGACAATCAGAAAGTTTTATTTATACGCAAATCGTAAAAGAACTGTGATTTTTTCACAATTACTTCTGGTGGGGCCATCGATATTTACCTGTAATAAATGAGATATTTTCATGTCGCCCAGCGTAAGTCTTTTAGGGGTCAGTAAGAAGTAAATTAGTGAAAATTATATTTTTTTTAACAATTATTTCGAGTGGTGTACCGAAAGTAAAAATGCACGCTTTTATCAGCGTATTTCACGATAAATATAGATTTCAAAAGTAAGGATTCTATATTTGCGTTCCATGAAATGTTCTTTCAAAATTATGCTTTATATTTCGGATGACATTTAGTATCTCTCCCAAATCCATGGACGGCTCAGGACCCAGTACTGTGACTTAGAGTAAGCTGTTGTTAACTACCTCGTTTATGCGAATACCCACCGTCGCTGACGCGTTTGCTCCCTACGGACGCACATCGTTTCTAACTGTCGGGCCCTCGCTGCTACGCTTCTGTTCTGATTTTGTTCGATAGCATAAATGGTTTTCAGTGTCCATATAGCACAAGTTGGTTAGTGTTTTATGCGTAGTTTTTATGCTATACGTTCGCACTGTACTTATAGTCATGACTACTTTACATTTACAAATAACGAATGGTAACCACTACCATGTAAGTCAGAGTCAATACCAAGTGATCTGGAGGAGAAACTAAATAATAACCCATATTTCTTCCGTAAATTTTAGATTTTTGTTCATCTGTAAACTATAAATGCACCAATTTATTTTGCAAACTACTAGCGTTAGTGTCACTTTATTTACCCCTTTCCGGAAGTATCTAGTGGTAATAGAAATTACCCCAACTCTTGCCCCTGCAATTTTATACCCTGCTCTAGTGTCGTCAATGCCCCCTTTATCCATATGTAAGGGCCTAGGTTTAACTTAATAATGCCCGCTCCGGGTGGTAAACTCACTTTGAAACCAGAAATTACTGTCTGTTAATTCTATGAAAATTGATCAAAAATTCCCTAACCTTAAGCGAACCCGTTCCTATAACTACCTTACTCTACTGTACCCTACCCTACTCTAATCTACTACACCTTTGAAAGCGGTTCTACATATCGATGCGCAGTTGGGGCGTGCATTGTAAAGTTTACCCAAGGCGTATTTGTTACGCCAAATTTACAGCCAATAGAATAAGTACATGTGAACTAACAGCAAAAGTAATATATACGAAAAAGTACACTTACCTTGAAACACGTCGATTAGCTGCGGTAAATTCCAGCTTCTTAATAAATTTATATCATAGATCCATTACGTCGTTGAAAAGTAACAATTACTTCTCACTTCACATCACTGTGACTTCGTTGAGAAAGTTGTATAGTGCACACTACACTCATTTACACACAGTTCTTTTACGGTGTCCCTTATGATTGTTGTTGTACGTGTATTTTTATTTTTGCGATCCGCACTTTCGTAATCGAAATGTTTATCCAGAATGCAAATAAACACATGTGACCTTGTAAATAGACATTTTGGTCCGGAAAATCAAATAATTACCAAACCAGTTAAAATTTGGTTCGCATAACCAAATTAATCAACCAAATGTTCTGACCAAAAAATATAGTGTTCATGACCAAACACGTTTGGTCAAAATGACCAAATTTTGGTTAAATTAACCAAAAAAAGTGACCAAATGCTCTGACCAAACAAATTTGGTATTCCTGACCAAGCCCTTTTTTTCAGTGTTTGTTGCAGTCGGACACAAATCATCAAGCTATCCCAAAAAGCACTTTTTAAGTCAGATTATTGGAGGGACTGTCCCCCCCAGGTCCAACATTGGGGGGGACATGTCCCCCTCGTCCCCCCGGGATTTGCGCCAGTGATTAGGTATGTTAGTAGAATGTGATTCTACAACTATTGTTCTATTTTGGCATACATTTTAAACCCCCTCTTCTCTGTTAGGATACGCAATTTTATAAAAATGGCGTGACAACAACCCAGTCCGAGGTAGGTGTTAACTATGTTAATAAAATGCATTTCAAACGGTTCAGCCATTTTTCGGTATGATAGAACGCATTTTTCATTTATATACTATGTAGATATAAATTAATAAAATTGTTACTGTCTTGTAATTTACTTATTTAAGTTATTTATTGCTATAAAAATGAGGTGTTATGTTTAATATTTAACAATACCTAACATTTTCCATGTTATCGACAGTCAAGTAGCGAATTTTGTGTGTAATATTTATATTACATTGAATTTAATGTGTCACGCTAGTAGCAAATTAAGCATGAATGCGAAAACATTGTTGAGTTTCAGTTTTCATGAGATTTCCTTTCCTGTCTTTCAACTATTTTGTCAATAGTTTACGAAACACTGGCACCTGACATTTGCATGTATAGTATTTAATATTTTCCCATATAGTTTTCTCAGCGTTTAAGTCCTTTATCCTAAACGAGACGGATGATTAATGAAAATAATTTTTAGTTAAAGTAAAATTTCAGGTGACCCTTAACGGGAATTGAACACGAGACCACGAGAACCGAAAACGCACGCGCTTGCCATTAGACCATCAGAAAGCATATATGTTTTACTAACAGTATCATGCAAATTCTCCATGTTTATGACGACGTTTCGTCGTCTCCAGGTCGGTTCCAGTCATATCGCGACTCGAATGTGACTGCTTTCAGGTCACGAAATTCTTAACCAGCTTCATCACTGCTTCCCGATACCAGTATAATAATAGGGTCTGTTCTATCCCCCAACGGGTAAGAACTGAGTATGGTCAGAGACTTTTTTCTAAAAATGGAATTACATTCTCAGCGGAGGCTCATGTGTTCCGGATCTCACGTTAAGCTGTAAATCCATGTCTCATATAGCTTCGCTGCTGAATGGGACGCTAAAATCAATTCAACTACTTCAACTAATAACAGAGATTCTAGAAAAAGCTCTGCAGACCATTTTCTTCATAATAAACTTTTCCCGTAACAGACAGAACAAACATACATGTATAATAACAAGCATTCTGTAAAACCTTCCGAAGTATTCAAACACCTAAACAAAAATGATGAAAGAACTTCCACCCAAACTACGTTCTAGCAAACAAAATAAGCTATTTTTGGCATTATTCAATTTGATTAGTTGCTAATGAAATATTGACGTTACATATTCTCTCTGAAATATATGCAAAGAAAAAAATACTTTTTGACCAAAAGTCCGATACGTTAATTTACAGGGTTTGTACGGAAAGTAATAGAACTGAGTCGATTTAAAAATAAAAAATATTGAGCCAATCGTTACAATTCTTTAAAAACTTTCAAAATAGGCTCCTTCTGCGTCGGTGCAGCGCTGCCAGCGCGATTTCCAAGCATTGAAGGCGTCACGGAAGTCATTCTCCGGAATAGCCTTGAGAGCCGCGGTGCAAGCTGCATAGATCCCCTCTGTCGTCTCAAAATACTTGCCTTTCATCGGGCGTTTCAGGCGAGGAAACGAAAAGAAGTCCGGGGGGGGCACATCTGGGCTGTAGGGCGGCTGCGAAAGCGTTGGGTTGCCGGCCTTGGTCAGGTAGCTGTTCACAAGAAAGGCGGTGTGAGCCAGGGCGTTGTCGTGGTGCAGCTTCCAGTCGGCTCCGATGTCTGGTCGGACCTGATTGACCCTTCGTTTGAGTCTCTTGAGCACTTTCACGTAACACTTGGCGTTGACGGTTTGTCCAGAAGGAACAAATTCATGGTGGACGATGCCTTTGATGTCAAAAAAGACAATGAGCATCGTTTTCACTTTGGATTTGCTCATTCTTCCCTTTTTTGGGCGAGGCAACGCCGGCGTGTGCCACTCGGAAGATTGCCTCTTTGTCTCGGGATCATACTCAAAGATCCATGATTCGTCACCTGTGATTACGTTATTCAAAAATTGTGGGTCACTTTCACACGTGTTCAAATTTTCTTGGCACAATTCCACTCGCCGCAATTTCTGGTCGTCAGTGAGCACTTTTGGGAAAATCGCGCACACCTTGCGCATGTTCAAATGCTCCGTCACAATTTCATGAACCACAGTTTTTGGTAAATTTAACATCTGGGCAATTAAACGAATACTTAGTCGACGGTCTGAGTTCAAAACTTCGCGCACACGATTCACATTGTCGGTGTTTGTCGAAGTCGAAGGTCTTCCAGCACGGTCTTCTTCGGCAACCTCTTCCCGGCCCTCCGAAAAGGCCTTGTGCCACCGAAACACACCACTTCTTGCTAAAGCATCATCTGGGTAAGCCTGCTTGATCATATCAAACGTCTCTGTAGCAGATTTACCGAGTTTAACACAGAATTTAATCACGTACCTCTGCTCTAACAAACGCTGCATTTTCTGCTTGCACCAGTCACAGAAACACGTCGCGCGGAAAAGCCTGTCCTGACTCTCCGTGTGCTCGGAGACAACTGACTAGCCGCTCGTTCGTTAGCTAGGAACGCCCTCTACCGGATCCAGTCGGTGCGCGCACGCTCCGAAGTACAGTCATGGCGGAATAAAATCAGTCCTATTACTTCCCGGACAAACCCTGTATATTTAAAAAACGGAAAACAGGAGCTGGTTCAGTGAGCTGCTCTCTGTATTTATCATTAATTTAGTCAGTTTGTAACGACAATGTTATAACCATGGGACGTCAAACTTGTGTTGCGTTCTTCAAGGTTTAAAGTTCTTATAATATTTCAGATTCTATCGAGAGTCAAATTCGTGGTGTATATTTCAAAGTGAAGTTTTCCTATCTATTCAAGAAACTTGTATTTCAGCATATATGGGCAAATATTTTTCCTAACTTCAAATACCCTGCATTTGATTGCAGTTTATTTTATTATAAACCATTGCTTAATTCTATTACAGATTTGTTCATAATATTTGTCATATTATCTTCGACATTTTCAAGTATAAATTTAGTATTTTTTCATTTTTTATATAACGAAATGTAATGCCATAGTTACATTTTGCACTATGATCTCTGTTCCGTTAAGAGCCAACAGCGAGTATTTTATATCTAAACGAAAAATAAAATTAGTTATATTTAGTTCGAGAAATAAAGATGATGGAAGTCATTGTGCTGACCACACACAAAAGTACTGAAATCTATCTCCTTGACCATAGCTAATTATAGGCTGCAATTGAGGAGAATTCAACTTATTTTTGAGCTGTAAACTTATTCGTAGTTTTTGTTTATAGTAAAATCTAGAACAGTTTTATGGTTGTAAAATTCTACTTCATCTTGTTCGCTTGGCAATACATATATAAATAAATACTTGCAGAATATCGAATCACAACCTTCAACTGTAAGCATATGTTTCTTTGTACTGGAGTCCTACCTACTCAATAAAAAAATAAAAAAGTAGTAGGACGAAGATTCGAACGCAGGTCACGGGAATACGAATTCTGTACGGATCCAATGAGCTACGGAATAAGATACACAAGACATATACTCTATAAATTAATGGCGATAACCGTAAGCTTCACGCTGTGAAAGAACATTGTTTTTTTCTTTTTATTAAGTTTTACAATATTACTATAGTGTCTTGTATGAACTGCAAAGAGAAAGACCATGCAGTTATCGATTTGGTTAGGGATTGAGCTTTTAAAACCTTTGAAACATTTAATTAAATCGCAAGATGGTAGCAAGGAACGTGTATCGGTTTCATTCTCATAGTAAGGGAGAAAAGATACTTTCCGACGGAAAACATGCATTTTCTTTTGTGGAGGACAATACTTACGCCGCTGTGAAGAATATGTTTCAACGTCAATCATTTTCCCCATTTTATATATTTTATTATAATGTATATCTGGTTGCAGGTGAATCAGATAGTGAGACCATTAAATATCCAGGGGGGGGGAACAAAAATCTAAAAACACTTCAAACAGAACACGTAAGTTTGGCCCTTTACTGTACAACAAATGTTGCAGTTGCCGATCGTTTTTTGTTTTCAAGGTGTCATGTGGATCTTGCTCTTCCGTCAGCAGTAACCAGTTAACCTGTGAGTGTCGTGGCGTGAAAGTGGTGCGGTAAAATGGGCGACCTGACAGACTTCCAAAGAGACATGATTGTTGTGGCCCGCCTGGTTGGAGCCTCAGTGACAACAGTGACGAACATTGTGGTGGCGTCGAAAGGTACTATGTTCAATGTCACGAGGGCATACACAATTCATGGGCAAACGACGTCTGCAAAGCAAAACAGTGGTCGAAAGACATTTCTGTCAGATACGGACCGGAGGGCATTAAAACGGATTGTAGCAGCTAAAAAGAAAACCACTGCAATGAAAATTACGTCTGAACTCATTTCCAACCTACAGAACCCGGATTCATCGGAAACAGTGCGACGAGAACTTCATAAAATGAAAATTCATGGCAGGGCCGCTATCGCCAAACCCCTGGTCACAGCAGTAAATGTGAAGAGACGTATCCAGTGGTGCAAGAACCACAAGTCGTGGACTCATGAGCAGTGGAAACACGTAATGTGGTCCGATGAATCCACCTTCACCTTGTCTCCAACAAACGGTCGTGTTTACGTATGGAGAACACCGTCGCAGGCCTATGATACAGACTGTCTTCTCCCAACTGTAAGGCATGAGGGTGATTCTGTTACAGTATGGGCAGTGATATCGTGGTTTTCTGCAGGTCCCATCATAGCACTGCATGGAATGATAAATGGTAAGGCGCATGAAGCCACTTTGGGGGACTAGGTTTTACCCAAGGCCCAAATATTGTTCCCTGATGGTGATGGCATCTACCAAGATGATTTGGCATCCTGTCACGCTGCAAAACGGCGAAATCATGGTTTGAGGAGCATGACCAGGAGCTACCACACCTCCTCTGGGTCCCACAATTACCAGATCTGAACATCATTGAGCCATTGTGGTCTGAGTTAGAAAGACGTGTTCGGTGTCATTACCCTAGTAGTAGGGGCCAGCGTATATTCAGCCGAGTCAGCAAAATTTTTAGTGACCTCATAGGTCAAAGGTTAATGACCACGGCACGGAGTCAATAACCTAGGGGTACTTAGGACCACCCCCTCTAGATTTTGGCAGGGTTACATAGGACCACCACCCTTAAATTTTGGAAATTGCCAAATCTGAAAATTTGTTGTGGTAGCCAAGGATCATGGTATGTACTTCTATTACTATTGGGGGTGCACGTTTTTCCCTTTCATGGGTAAAAAATTGCCAAAAATTCAAATTTCGGGGGGTTTTGACCTAATTTATCCCCTTTGATGAGATCTTATTACCCTATATGGTTATAGGGTATATACAAGGGTCTATTCCCTTACATAAGACATGTTTATATTAATGCACTAATTTAAAATATTGGGAAGTGTACCTTGGCCCACCCCTTCAATTTTGGAAATCGCCTAATTTAAACATTTGGTATAATAGTAAAGAAACTTAATATGTATTATGATAAATTTGGGTGATCCACCTCGTTCCCTTTTAGGGGCACAAAATTGTCAAAATACCTAACGTAAGGAATACGTTGTACCACGTGTTTCGTTTCTGGCCCAATTTATCACCTTTGATGAGGTCCTATTAAATTATATAGTTAAATGGTCATGTATAGGGGTCCATTCCGTTACATAAGACATGGCAACATTGATGCACCCCTTTAAATTTATGGGAGGGGTACCTTGACTCGCCCTATCAATTTTGGAAATTGTTCAATTTCAGCATTTGGTATAATAGTACAGGACCTTAATATGTATTATTGATAAATTTGTGTGGTCCATCTCGTTCCTTTCATGAGTACAAAATTGTCGAAAATTAGTACGTTCGCGTGTTTGTTTTTTTGCCCAATTTACCCCCTTGGTTGAGTTCCTATTAACTTATACGATTATATGGATATGTATAGAGGTCAATTTGTTTTTACATAAGATATGGTTATATTGTGCACCCCTTTAAAAATTTGGAAGGGGTACCATGGCCCACCCCTTCAATTTTGGAAATTGTTTAATTTAAGCATTCGGTATAATAGTACAGGACCTTAATATATATATCACCATAAATTTGGATAGTCCATCTCGTTCCCTTTTATGGGTACAAAATTGTTGAAAATTAGTACGACCATGTGTTTGGTTTTTGGCCCAATTTACCCCACTTGGATGAGTTTCTATTACAATATATGATTATATGGATATGTATAGGGTCCATTTTCTTACATCAGATATGGTTACATTGGTGCAACCCTTTAAAAATTTGAGAAAGATACCTTGGTCCACCCATTAATTTTAGAATTTGTTTAATTTAAAAATTTGGTATCATAGTATAGGACCCCAATATGTATTACTATAAATTTGGGTGATCCATCACGTTCCCTTTCATGGCTAAAATTTGCTAAAAAATCAAATTTCGGAAGGTTTTGACCCCACTTTGATGAGGTCTTATTACCTTATATGATTACATGGACATGTATAGAGGTCTATTTGACTTCTTAAGATATAGATACATTGGTGCATCCGTTGAAAAATTTGAAGGAGTACATTGGCCCCCACCTTAAATTTTGGATCCTAATATGTATTAGCATAAATTTGAGTGGTCCATTTTGTTCCTTTTTATGGATACAAATTGTTAAAAATTCAAATTTCGGAGGTTATTGACCCCTTTTATGCGGTGTTGTTACCTTATATGAATGTATGAATGTATTCAGGAGTTTATTTTTTTATAAGGCCTGAGTACATCGATGCTTTCATTTTAAAATTTGGTAGAGGTATATTGGCTCACACTTAAAGTTAAGAAGTTGGTTAATTTGGTTTAAGAATATAGGTTCTTAATATATACTATTATAAATCTCGTTCCCTTTCATGGGTAAAAACGACCAGAAGTTAATATGACCACGTGTTCGATTATAGACTCAATTTATTCCCTTTAATAAGGATTTAGCACGTTATATGGGTATGTATAGAGGTTTATTACCTTTATATTTCTGTTCTCTTTTAAATTTTGTTGGGTTACATACAACCATTCCTTAAATTTGGGAATTATCAAATAACAAAATTCGGTAAACGTTTTCGAGGACCCAAATATTGGTGTCCTTATGACCAAATATTCAAATTTTAAAGGTTATCGTCCTATTTATCTTTTTCATACGGCTTTATTATTGAATGAGTACAGGATTTATTACTTTTTCATAAGACACAGGTGTATTTGTGTACCAATCTTAATTTTTGGGACGGGTACATTTCTTATTGTTAAATCAGTAATTGGTAATTGTTCTTAGAATTGAGTGATATCTTATTCTTAGGGTAAATCATTGTGAAATATTAGTATGGTCTTGTGATCAATTATTGACCTATAATGGGATTATGGGTTCAGAACATTGGTGTATTTAAACTCTGTAGGTTAATTTGAGAATTGCTAAAATGAAATTACGCCATTGATCTTCAATATTTCCGCCTATGGGCAAAATATAAACTTAAGCAATACGATGTACCACGTGATTGTCCTTGATGAAGTAGTGTACAGCAAAATTATTTATTTTTTAATCGAATATTTAAAAATCGGATAGTTTGTCTGTGTACCGTGAAATTTTTGTTTAAAAATTTGGTTTTCAAAAATTTGTTCGGAAATTTTTTGAAATTTTGCTTGAAATTTTTTAAAAGATTTTTCGTTTGAAAGTTTTGTTTGAAAACTTTTATTTGAAAATTTTTTCGTTTCAAATTTTTTTTGAAAATTTTTCGTTTCAAATTTTTTTCCAAAATTGTTTGAAAATATTCCTCGTTTGTAATTTTTTGTTTTGAAATTTTTCTTTAAAATATTTTTTAAATTTTTGAAAATTTTGTTCGTTTTTAAAAAATTTTTCGTTTCAAAATTGTTTCGAAATTTGAAAAGTTTTTTGGTTGAAAATTTTTGTCTTAAAAATTTTTAGTTTAAAAATTTTTTGTTTAAAATTTGTTTGAAAAATTTTGGTTTGAATTTTTTTTGTTTGTACACTCATTGGTAAAGAACCGGAACTGTTTAGAACAAGAACATCTGGCAACAGTGTTTATCATGATGTAATAGTACACGTCAGAGCATGGGGTTGTACTTGAAATGAAAAACACAAATCATTCAAATGGATCATTTATTACACTACACTGATTAATCACATATATGCATACCAGATAAAAGATCTGGATATTGTCGATACAATGTATATTGAACTTCCTGCACCACTTTGTCTTTAGCGTATACTTTTAATTCGTATTGTAGTTTTCTAAGGTCTATTTCAATATCAATATAATGATATGGTTAATTCTAAGATTTATGCATATCGAGAGACGTACGTAGGACCATTCTTTTAATTTGGGAGTTGTGATAAACAGAATTTTAGTACGAGACTCGAAGTTTGAACGTTTAATAATCGATCGATATTAAACAATACTTTGAACATTAGCCACAACTCACATTCTGAGATCATTGGTGGTGGTTGATTTTTACCTTGAGCTTTCAGAAATCTGATAGGTAACCTTATTAAATCTTATGACTCATAGACTAATGGCAATACATGCTACAACATTTTGAAATTTAATCACAACTTACTGTCTAAGGTGACGTAATTGATTGGTTAATCACCAGCAGTTATTGTTCATGCAGTTTGATTGGCTGATCACTATCTTTCATGCAATCTGATTGGTTGTTCGCTATCTTTTGTGCAATCTGCTTGGCTGATGATTTTCAAATCTTTGCTGCATTCAGTTTTAAGTTTTGTATAACATTTATCGATTACTGTTTAAAAATCTTGGTTTCAACATTTTCGTTCAACACTTTGCACTCTCTGATAATTTTGTTTAAAATTTTAGTTTGGAAAATTTTGGTTTGAAATTTTCTTAAGTTTTACACTCATTGGTAAAGAACCGGAGCTGTTTAGAACAAAAACATCTGGCAACAGTGTTTATCATGATGCAATAGTACACGTCAGAACATGGGGTTGTACTTGAAATGAAAAACACAAATTATTGAAATGGATCATTTTATTACACTACACTATTTAATCACATACATCCATACCAGATAAAAGATCTCGATATTGTCCGTACAATGTATTTTAAACCTCTTGCACTAGTTTGTCCTTAGCATATACTAATTCGAATTGAAGTCTTCTAAGTTCTATTTCAATATCGATATATGATATGGATAATTCTAAGATTTAGGTATATCGAGAGACGTACGTAGCACCATTCTTTTAAATTTGGAAGTTGTGATAAACAGAATTTTAGTATGAGGCTCGAAGTTTGGACGTTCGATAATCGATCGGTATTAAACAATACTTTGAACATTAGTCACAACTCACATTCTAAGATCATTAATGGTGGTTGATTTTTACCGTGAGCTTTCAGAAATCTGATAAGTAACCTTATTAAATCTTATGACTCATAGACTAAAGGCAATACATGCTACAACACTTTGTAATTTAATCACAACTCACTGTCTAAGGTGACGTAATTTGATTGGTTTAACCCTCAAACTTTATTCGTTTTTTAACTATTCTATAAACAAATAAACAGTTTTGATCATATTTATCAGTGAGCTCAAAATGTTGAACGAAAGTGATGAAACCAAGATTTCTAAACAGTGATCGATAATTGTTAAACAAAACTTAAAACTGAATGCAGCAACGATTTGAAAATCATCAGCCAATCAGATTGCACGAAAGATAGCGATCAACCAATCAGATTGCATGAAAGATAGTGATCATCCAATCAAGCTGCATGAACAATAACTGCTAGTGATTAACCAATCAACTACGTCACCTTAGACAGTGAGTTGTGATTACATTTCAAAGTGTTGTAGCATGTATTGCCTTTAGTCTATGAGTCCTAACATTCAATAAGGTTACCTATCAGATTTCTGAAAGCTCAAGGTAAAAATCAACCACCACCAATGATCTTAGAATATGAGTTGTGACTAATGTTCAAAGTATTGTTTAATATCGATCGATTATTGAACGTTCAAACTTCGAGCCTCATACTAAAATTCTGTTTGTCACAACTCCCAAATTTAAAAGAATAGTAGTACGTACGTCTCTCGATATGCATAAATCTTAGAATTAACCATATCATTATATCGATATTGAAATAGACCTTAGAAGGCTTCAATTCGAATTAAAAGTATACGCTAAGGACAAACTAGTGCAAGAAGTTTAAAATACATTGTATCGACAATATCCAGATTTTTTATCTGGTATGGAGGTATGTGATTAACCAGTGTAGTGTAATAAATGATCCATTTGAATGATTTGTGTTTTTCATTTCAAGTACAATCCAATGTTCTGACGTGTACTATTGCATCATGATAAAAACTGTTGCCAGATGTTTTTGTTCTAAACAGTTCCGGTTCTTTACCAATGAGTGTACAAACTTAAAAAAATTTCAAACCAAAAATTTCCAAACAAATTTTAGACAAAAAGTTTTCAAGCTAAATATTTTTAAGGAAAATTTTAAACAAAACAACTCTCCAAACAAATTTTGAAACAAACAATTTAGAAACGAAAAAAAATTCAAACAAAAAATTGCAAAAAATTCCAAACTAAATATTTCATACAGAAAATTTTAATCAAAAATTTCGAAACAAAAAATTACAAACGGAAATAATTTCAAACAAGTTTGAAAAAAATTGTAAAAAGGTATGAGACGAAAAATTTTCAAATAATTTTGAAACGAAAAAAATTTCAAATAAAAGTTCTCAAATGAAAAAAATTAAAAATTTGGAGCAAAAAATTTTCAAACAAACTGAAAAGTTTTCAAAAATTTTCCAAACAAATTTTTGAAAAATTTTCAAACAAAAATTTCACGTTTAACCGTCAAACTATCCGGTTTTAACTATTTGATTAACAAATAAACGGTTTTGCTGTACACTACTTCATCAAGGACATTCACGTGGTACAACGTATTGCTTACGTATATATTTTGGCCCATAGGCGGAAATATTCAAGAACAATGACAATTTCATTTTGACAATTTTCAAATTATCCTACAAAGTTTAAATATACCAATGTCCTGAACTCATAATCCCATTATAGGTCAATAACTTATCACGATACCGTACTTATATTTGACAATGATTTACCCTAAGAATGAGATATCACTCAATTCTAAGAACAATTACCAAATACTGATTTAATAATAAGAAATGTACTCCTCCCAAAATTTAAGATTGGTACACAAATACACCTGTATCTTATGAAAAGTTATAAATCCTGTACTCATTCAATAATAAAGCCGTATGAAAAAGATAAATAGGACGATAACCTTTAAAATTTGAATATTTGGTCATAAGAAGGACACCAATATTTGGGTCCTCGAAAACGTTTACCGAATTTTGTTATTTGACAATTCCCAAATTTAAGGATGGTTGTATGTAACCAAACAAAATTTAAAAGGGAACATAAAAATATAAAGGTAATAAACCTCTATACATACCCATATAACGTGCTAAATCCTTATTAAAGGGAATAAATTGAGTCAATAATCGAACACGTGGTCATATTAACTTCTGGTCATTTTTACCCATGAAAGGGAACGAGATATATAATAGTATATATTAAGAACCTATATTCTTAAACCAAATTAACCAACTTCTTAACTTTAAGTGTGAGCCAATGTACCTCTACCAAATTTTAAAATGAAAGCATCGATGTACTCAGGCCTTATAAAAAAATAAACTCCTGAATACATTCATACATTCATATAAGGTAACAACACCGCATAAAAGGGGTCAATAACCTCCGAAATTTGAATTTTTAACAATTTGTATCCATAAAAGGGAACAAAATGGACTACTCAAATTTATGCTAATACATATTAGGATCCAAAATTTAAGGTGGGGGCCAATGTACTCCTTCAAATTTTTCAACGGATGCACCAATGTATCTATATCTTAAGAAGTCAAATAGACCTCTATACATGTCCATGTAATCATATAAGGTAATAAGACCTCATCAAAGTGGGGTCAATAACCTCCGAAATTTGATTTTTTAGCAATTTTTTAGCCATGAAAGGGAACGTGATGGATCACGCAAATTTATAGTAATACATATTGGGGTCCTATACTATGATACCAAATTTTTAAATTAAACAAATTCTAAAATTAATGGGTGGACCAAGGTACCCCTCCCATATTTTAAGAAGGGTGCAGTAATATACCTATGACTTATGTAAGGTAATTGACTCCTATACATACACATATAATCACATAAGATAATAGGACCACATAAAAGGTGATAACTTATCTCAAAACTAAACACGTGGTACATCGGTTGTATTTTGGCAATTTTGTACCCATAAAAGGGAACGAGGTGAACTACCTAAATTAATAGTGATACATATTAGTGTCCAGTACTATTATACCAAATGGTTCAATTGAACAATTTCCAAAATTGAAGGGGTGGGCCAAGGTACCACTCTTAAATTTTTAAAGGTGGTGCAGAAATGTAACCATATCTTATGTAAGAAAAGGACCCCTATACATATCCATATAATCATATAAGGTAATAAAACTCATCCAAGTGGGGTAAATTGGGCCAAAAACCAAACACATGGTCGTACTAATATTCAACAATTCTGTACCCATAAAAGGGAACGATTGGACTATCCAAATTTATGGTGATATATATATTAAGGTCCTGTACTATTATACCGAATGCTTAAATGAAACAATTACTAAAATTGAAGGGATGAATCATGGTACCCCTTCCAAATTTTTAGAGGAGTGCACCAATGTAACCATATCTTATGCAAAAGAATGGACCCCTATACATATCCATATAATCATATAAGGTAATAGGAACTCATCCAAGGGGGTAAATTGGGCCAAAAAACAGACACGCGAACGTACTAATTTTCGACAATTTTGTACCCATGAAAGGAACGAGATGGACCACACAAATTTATCATGATACATATTAAGTTCCTTTACTATCATGCCAAATGTTTAAATTGGGCAATTTCCAAAATTGAAGGGTTTGGCCAAGGCACCCTTCCCAAAATTTTAAAGGACGTGCATTAATATAAACATGTCTTATGTCAAGGGAATAGACCGTTGTATACGCCCATATAACCATATAGGGTAATAAGATCTTATCAAAGGGGATGAATTAGGTCACCCCGAAATTTGAATTTTTGGCAATTTTTTACCCATGAAAGGGAACGATGTGGACCCCCAATAGTAATAGAGGTACATACCATGATCCTAGGCTACCGCACCAAAATTTTAGATTTGGCAATTTCCAAAATTTAAGGATGGTGGTCCTATGTACCCCTGCCAAAATTTAGAGGGGCTGGTCCTAAGTACCCCTAGGTTATTGACCCAGGGCCAAGGTCATTAACCTTTGACCTATGACGTCACTAAAATTTTGCTGACTCGGCTGAATATACGCTGGGCCCTACTACTACCCTCCACCAGCATCCCTTAAGGAACTGGAGCATGTTTTGGAGGAACAGTGGTACAAAATTCCACACACCACGATTCAGGAGCTGTATATGTCCATTACAGGTTGAATCCAAGCTGTTTTGGACGCAAAAGTAGGCCTCACATCATACTAGGTATAGTTTTCACACTTTTGCAAACGTTTTAAATTTTTTTGTCTCACCTCTGTGTATTGTGCAGTATGGTCTCATCAGTTTTCATAACCCGATGTAACGAATGCTTTTCCTTTAGCAATCCCTTGGGTACGCTCACACCGAGAATGGGAATTGCACTATACTAGCATGCCCATTGACAAAGCATGTGGTAATGAATAAAAAAAGAAAATTAATAACAGTATCAAAAACAACACCGCTCAAATTAAATAGGGTAAAAACAGAAAAATGGTGCAAAATTAAAAAAAATAGTTCTATATTTTATTTAAAAAATGAAGTAAAATAAACGAAAAACAGGATTCATGGACAAGCAGATCGGGATGGTGCCACCCGCCTTAACCAGACTAAGACGTCGACAGAACATCGTTACAAAAAACTCCAACCAATCACTCGCGAGTCGAGCAATACAGTATTCGGAATTTAGGGGGAGATAAATAAGATGTAAAATAACAGGTGAAAGTGACAAATTCCAATAAACTTACTGCAGCCAATCTGCACTTCTAGCGTTACACAGGTTAAACCACAAGACTAAAGGTCGTTTAGTTTTGGCCCATAGAAATGACGAAACAGTTCATTCCGTCGTTATGATCAAGCTGAATGTACCTAACATATGCATTTTATAATACACTACAATTACAGATATAAAACTTAAAGCTTATTTGTACCCATATCCGCCCAGCTTCTTTCCAAAAACAGTTTCGCAATGTTAGTGTTTATTAATTAACTGTCAAGTGGCTAACGCACGTCCTTTTTGTTGCGTGATCTCAAGTTCGATTAGCAGCTTCCCCGATGGATTAGTGGCTAGTAACACCCCCTCTTTTAGAGAATAGGTTTCATCAGGGGTAAAAGTGGGTCTGAAAAGATAGGGGACGGTAGGTAACGGTATGATGTCGCGTCGTCCCTCTGCCTATCTTTGCCCATTGTATTTTTTTTAAAACTGGGGGAACGGCGTTTTTTTTTGGAAGTGGGAGGACGGTGTCCTCTCGCGTTCCCCTAACTTTTACCCCTGGGTTTCATTACATAAAACCTCCGTGCTTTAACGGAGATTTAAACTCTAGTAAATCAAACAATCAATTTATTCACTACATGTTTCCTATATTCATTAAATTTGAAAATAAAGCATAAAGGAATATCCGTCATTCTAATAATGTTCATTACAAATAATACTAATAAAATACAATAATGAGTTTAAAATATTCGCCTATACGTATACAGTAAACAACTGGACTTTGAACTAGATTTTGAACTTTCGTCTGTTTTACAATTGCCATGAAGACAAATAGCATAATTACATGAAAATTTTCCAAGAAAAGTTTGACGCATTCTACACGAAAAGATTGCAGACGATTTCTGAGAAACAAAAGACAGTAAGAGTCTGTTAACCTTATATTGTATTTCGTTTGAAAGACCTATAAAATGCGTCTATTGTCATTTGCAATTTCGTTCTACATTCGATGAGTATTCATTGTGACATTAAGCTTGGAATGCAACGTTTATCGTTGCATAGTCAAATGACTTTCTGAAGATGAAGCTGGTCAGATCAGAAACTGTATAATAAAATGTTATTTATAAGTGATAGAAGTTCAAATGGAACTTTGATTTACGACAATTAAAAAATAATAACCTTTAATATAGAAGAAAAAACACGATTATACAAGCAAAGACACATGCAATCAGAGAACAAAAAACGTCACTCTAACCAATACAGGACAAATATTGTGTCTGACTCAGAGTTATACGAGGGATAAATGTTCTCATTTAGCATCATTTTCTCTGAGCGTGCAAGCAATGCCTGAAACTCTAAATATAGTTAAGAAGAAAAAGATTGTTTTATTTTGTAGATACGAGGGGCGTCCAATAAGTTATCTACGTAGACAGGAAGGGAAGGGCTAAGCATAATGAAGCCTGTCACTCACGCTAAGGCTACTGTGTGGAACCCCGCTCTGCAATTTCAGGTCAGTCGGAGCAACGCAGTGGCTGTTGTGTTACGCCGAGAACAACGGATTGCCGAAGTTGGAGCACCTCTCAGTCATCAAGTTTCTCAGGGACCAAAGGAATTCCATTAGAGACTCATGAAAGTGTACCTAGATGCAACACCGTCAGACAAAGTTTCTTCAGACACTGTTTTTCAGTGATTTGCAGCCCATGACAAAGACTATTTCTTCTCTTGGATTTCTTCGTTGCTAACATAGTGGTGACGGTACATAGACCTCCATGGGGACTACATCGAAAAATAGTGATGACCAGGTGAGCCTATTTGCATTCTTTTCAGTCTATAGAAAACATATTGGATGCCCCTCGTACAATGTAGGATTAGAATTATTAATGTCTTTCCTTTAGTTCTCTTTTAGTCATAAAAGAAACTACAAAAAAATTGGTGTTGCTATTCTATCGTGAGAGCACACTCTTGACCCTCAAGATATATGAATCTTCAATTGGATCTGTCCGTCTGATCGTTCGTGCAGTATGATCTCTATTTTCCACAGCTCTGGGCTATATAACTGAAAAAAATATATAATTGACTCAGCACCCACTTGAGGCGAAGTTACTGAATAAACCCTTCCTTCCCTTAAGAAATATAAATCTTCTATTCGTTCACTCGAGAAATAAACTGTTGTTTTTTCTTCCAATTAAAACAAAAATTAAATTTACGAAAACTTCGCATTAACAACCATCTGCTCAATAAATATATATCTATACGTTCACAAATAAATAAATGCTCCTTATGTCTAGGATTGGTTCATATCAAAGAAAATAAATAAAAAATTTGAGGAATTAATTTGGAGATTAAATATTTCTCATAAATACTCTAATTTAGGAGGCGGTTGATTTGGCTAGAATCTTAGGACTCCACTCCGTCCCTGTATGCATCCAAATGTCCTGCTTTCTTTCCCCAATAAATAATGAAGAAAGAAAGAAATCAAGCTAACTTTTAAATTTCCTACTTTCATTAATTATTCAAATTCTCACTCATCGAATAGTACCTGTGGAAATACGAGTTAGAGTAATCACTCAACTCTGGCCCGTACTCCTTACTTATCAAAGACTGGACCTTGACTCAAAGGACACAGTCTGGCCTAATCCTGAGTCTGAGATTTCAAAATAAGTCTACCATAAGGAATCTATCTAATAAATGTATATCTATCTATCTATCTATCTATCTATCTATCTATCTATCTATCTATCTATCTATCTATCTATCTATCTATCTATCTATCTATCTATCTATCTATCTATCTATCTATCTATCTATATACATAGGATAGGTTGATCTTTACGTTACGTTGCTAGCCTTCACTCCACGACTCTGACTAAACTTTCCTTGCACTCAAGGAATGAGGAATTAGGTTAATACTCACTCTCACACTTTCCTTCATGAAAGTTGCAGTGAGAAGGAATCTAAACACTCACAGCACCTAATTGTGCTAAGAAGTACACACACAGGTGATCGAACACAAACGCATTCAGATTCCAACAAAGTTCATCTACCATCAGGACAGAACCAAAATCTAAGTCTAGTCGATGTCACTCGCCTTCGACATAGACTCCATGGGTAGTCCACACTAAATCTTTCTAATCAAGCAATATATGACCGAATTAGTCTCTGTTTAGGCTTAGGATCAGACTTCTGAATACAACTTTAAAATCCTAATTCCCTATCATGGTTAAACTATCTTACGGTCAAAGCCCAATTGCTTTAGCTTATGTCTGTAATGTAGCAGATTCCTCATCTGACTACATACAGTAACTAACTAGAGAGGATATTCTCCATTGCACTATTACTTCCAGTGCAGTGGAATGGCTGGCCGGAATCCTATACTCGAGGTCGACGACTCCTACTACTCACAGAAAAAAAAGAAATGGCTACCTTTTAATATGTTTCGGCCTGCTAAAAAATAGCTACAAAAATTCCTTTGAAAAAATTTAGAGCCAACAACTCAATTGGAAAATTCCAAGCTAGGGAGACAGAGTACAATGAAATTCTCTGCTAGGCTCTTCAACAGGCTCCTAAAAGTCAAAGACTAGCACGTAAAAATTCACGCTTGAAGCTAGTTAACTGTAAAAAGAATGTGATTACATCTTAAGTATGGGGAATAATTCTCTAATATATATATATATATATATATATATATATATATATATATATATATATATATATATATATATATATATATATATATATATATATATATATATATATGAATAAATAATAAAGATATATGAATAAATATACTGTAGTGAATTAATATACTCCAGTCACCAATTCTAATAAATATACGTATGAATAAATACTCTCTAGCGAATTAGTGTACTCCAGGCCTGGATAGTTACCTTATAATTAAAATATATTATTATATAGAGTAATATTTAATTTACCATTGATACTGTAACTTATTTCCGGAAGTTCGCAAGACGTACCTTGCAGTCGTTAATAAGATTCGAATAAAGCGGTCATAAAAGCTATTCGTTGTATGATCTTCATTACAGTGCAAACTCAAACCGCACATTTGCTTAACATCTGCCGCTCTATAGGCAACCTGAAGGGGAATCACGTTATATTTCAACGACTGGTATTCATTATTTTTTCTCTTTTCAACTTTGTTGCCCGTTCCGATTCCGACTCGAGCATTTAATCTAAATTCTCATTGTGGTAGGAAACTAGTGAAAGCATGGTACTAAAGCTACTTGTATTAAATTTGTTTAATGGATAACTTTATAAATATTGGAAATCTATAAATTTCACACTAACATAACGTTCATCTAGAAAATTATTATGAACTACGTCATGCAGCCACGGATATCACAACCATAATGCATTTATGAATTTCGTAACGCCAACTTGACAAAAATATAGTAACACGGTGCTGATTATGGAAGTAGCCTTCTTGAACTTGCTTTCGATCCAATACTAGGGCAGGTTAGGTGAACAATTGTGTACTTTATGACTAAAGCATGAAATTTTCGGAATATCAGGTACCGGTACATGCCACAAGGTTTATTTTAAGATGTGGAAACATTTTGTGCTTGACCTTTGTTGACCTTGGTGTACTACATAGTAGTCAAAAAAAGTATTGAAATTTCCTAATTAATGTCAAATGCTGCAAACATAACCAAATAAGCAATGCACGTTATTAATAGGGGCGCGGAGAAGTTTTTGAGGATACATGACACTGACGTCCGCCATCTTGAACCTTCCTCAACTTTCTTGAATGGAAAGCATAACATGTGATATGTCATTTTAATAGCAATTTTTCTAAAAAAATCAATATTGTGCTCATTTCAATACTGTACTCTATTAGTTACTGGTACGAAGTTACTGAATGCACTGAATGCTCTAATGCTTCTTTTTCTTGAAAATGCCCAGTGAGTGGCTATGATACCTCACTGTATGGATGTTGTGAAAGCAGCTATTCTTTACATAAACCCAGGACAAATTCCAGTCCTGACAGTTGACCAACCCCTGTACGCCATTGCAAAGAAAGTTCTGTGGACATGGCTAGATTGTTATGAAGATCATTACGTAATCGTGCTTGGCGGTCCCAACATTGAAATGGGCGTTTTAAAGGTACTTGGAGAATGGGTAAAGAGTAGCAGGTGGACTACAGTTCTAGTGGAAGCTGATATTGTAAGTTCGGGGAAAGCTGATTCCTTAATTAAAGCTAGTTATGGCACCAGAACTCGTCGAGCCCATTAGGCCACAGTTACTGTGTCTTATATCATTTGCTTCGTGATGTTTACAATGACCATAATGTGCAACAGGTAAACTCTGTGTCCTTTGATGAATAGATGCAGCAAAGAAGTGAGAAAAGTGTACATTTCGACTTCTGGTTCAAAACACTATCACTGGAAGTCGTCATGCTTCTCTATGTCAGGTCATTGCGAGAAGGTAACTTTCAGTTGTTTGTAGAGATACTTACTGATTTGCTTCCCTTGTTACTAGTAAAACTCCAACTGAAAAAGCAGTATATATATATATATATTTCAAGAGCATATATACTGCTGTGGTCAGTTGGAGTTTTATTAACGATCTTCAATTTTCCAAAGCTGCAATGAATAATTTACATGCTTCCCTGGATGTTTGCCTTGGATCACACTCATTACTCCAGGTGACTCTCGGTTCGTGTGTGAGATATGATTATTATTCGCGATAAGCACCCAGCCATTTACACAGAATTTATATCTGGAAATTTTAACAAGCAAAAATTTCTCATGAATGGCTCTTGATCTGTGCCATGAACAGAACAATGCTGCGATAATAGATCAGGTGGAGCAGTTGGTCTCACTGAAAACCCTGGGGCATTACGTCGTTGGATGTTAGCTGGTCCTGAAATTGCTAGAATGATTGAAGAATTCGAGAACCATTGTTCCCCAAAACAGAAGAGAGTTTCGAACAGTAATAGGCAACATCATGACCAATTACCTAGTGTGCAAGATGCTTCTTGAAAGATATCCAGTCCTTAACTGAGTCATTAAGAATATGGGGAATCCATTCTTGGAACAAAGTGAAGATCTTTTGGTGCTCGATACGAAAATAGTTATGGATGAATCTATTACAAACACGGTCAGAAAAGTTGCCTTAGTGGGTAGGAAACAACATAAGACTTTCGTGGAGGAATGGCTAATTAAACTTACACAACCACTTACTGACAGAATTTCTAAGAACAAATTACCGCTCCTTAGCAAACTTCCACTGAAAACCAAATCTAAACACAAGTTAAAACTTGAAGCATTCAAAAATGACTGCAGTCTCTTCTCTCAGTTGTTCATATCTTGTCAGAAAAGTGAGGGTGATTTGGATGAGTTCTTCAGCCATGTAAACCAGCCCACAGCACCATCCCTATCACAAGGTGGAAATTTAAGAACTGGTACGGTCAGGTCTGGTATGCTGCATTGTACCAAAGGATATTGTTTCAGTTGACTCGTCACTTGTAGATGCTGTGATTCTAGATGGAGCAGCGGTTGTACAAATGCTGAATCCTTCCACTCCAAAAGTTAAGGAATATGCAGATAATGTGTTCCTGACTTACGTAAACACTCAATTAACTAACGCGAATAGTGTAGATATAATTTTTGATGTGTACAGAACAAACAGCTTAAAAGCTACAGTGAGACATAACAGAAGAAGAGGTGTCAGAAGAAAAGTACCAAGGAACTGGAAAGATTTTCTAAGCGTAGATAGAAACAAAATAAAACTCTTCGAGTATATGGCTGAACTAGTTATAAATATGCTAATACATGACGGCAAGACAGTGTGTGCAACACACGGAAATACAGTGCTTTGAGCTCCAAAGTGGTCGATGTAAGTAAATTATCTCCTTGCTCTCATGAGGAAGCAGACACACGTCTGTTTCTTCATGTTTACATTCTGTACAGAAGGGTAGTAAAAAGTATCTATAAGTACAGTAGATACAGATGTGGCTGTTCTGGCTTTGGTTTTATTCCTAAAGATTAAACCTGGGGAAATGTGGATAGCTTTCGGAGTTCGATTGAATTTCAGACACATTCCTATTCATGATTTGGTGGCAAATTTGGATCCAAGAATCTGCGGTGCCCTCCCAGTGTTTCACGCTTTCACCGGCTCAGACACCACATCTACATTCTTTGGCAAAAGGAAAAAAAAAAAAAAAACAGAATGGGACACGTGGAAAGATTTTCCTGAGGTACTCGAAGCCTTTGAGGAGTTGGTTCAGATGCCAAAACGCGTAAGTGAGGGCTCCCTTGAAAAGTTAGAAAGCTTTGTGGTTCTCATGTATGACAGGACAAGTGACTATTAAAGTTAATTAAGCAAGGAAGTAGCTCTTTTTAAACAATTCTAGGACGCTTCAAAATATTCCGCCAACACAAGATGCTTTGAAGTTCCACTTGAAGCGTGTTTCCCACCAGGCGAATATTTGGAATCAATCCTTAGTTCTGGATCCACATCTGCCATCCTATCTGGGGATGGATAAATGAAGAAACAGGTTGGCAACCTCAGTGGACGACTCTTCCAGACGCTTCAAACATTGTTAGAAACTGTATCACTGCTCCTGCAGAAGTGGATGTACCGGACGTTATAAATGTCGGGACAAAGCAAGAAAATGCACGGCACTATGTTTCTGTTCAGGAGACTGTGATAATTAATTTCAGAAATATTTAGCTCTTGTGAAAACTGTAATTGCAGTACAAGAATACAATAAATAGACTACTTTACAACATTTTTGTTTTTCTGGTATTATTTATTGCATTTTAATTTCACCTAATTTTGTTTTTCCTGAATTTGTCATGTCTGTAGTGTATTCGGTGGAAATTGTTGATGTTGTCTATCTGCAAAACAGATTTATGGATGCATGGTCCAGCATTCCAGCTGGGACTTTACGTAACATTTTGCATTTGTGGAAATTCAGAATAAATAACAGTCAATAGAAACGGAGAGCACATTGAATAAGTCCTTTAAGATTGTGTTGTCGGTGGGTTCTTCCGAGATTTTCATTTTGTTATTATTAGGTACACATTACAAATAACTCATAACTTCATACCAGTTAACTGATAGAACAGAAATAAACACAGCATCGAATTTTTGAGAAAATTGGCTATTAAAATGATATCATATGTTATATTTTCCATTTAAGAAAGTTGAGGAAGATTCAAGATGGCGGACGTCATTGTCATATATCACTAAAAACTTTCCCTCACTCCTCTTGACCACATACATTTCTTATTTGGTTATATTTTGCAGCACTTGACATTTATTATGAAATTTCAGTACTTTCTGGACTACAATGAAGTACGGTGGATCGAAAAAATCAAAAGTGGTCCAATTAAATAGCACTAGGTGTAAAAAGTTGTGTATTGACTAGTATAACATTCGTGAGTTTTTTCATATTTTTTGTATTTCATCTTCATTTCCTGCAAGGATCTCAAAATTAGCAATTTTATGAAACTTTGGTACTTTTGAAAATATTGATTTTTTTAAAGCTGCCCAACGAAATCAAACTAGGTGTCAAAAGTTGGATAATGACTAGATTGACTTCGCCATTCATGATTCTTAAAATAATTTGCATCTTTATTCCCCGCAAGGGCTTGAAATTTTGAATTTTTTTGGTAAATTTTGAAATTCCACTTAAAATATTAAAAAATTAAAGTCCTCCAAATCAGTCCACACTTGCTTAAGAAAGAGTTGTGTTCACTACCATAACACCTATGGTTTTGAAATAATTTTTGTGTTTTATCTTATTACCTGCAGAGGCCTTAAAAATTTTGAAATTTATATAGTAAATCTCAAAATTCATTGAAGACACTGACAATTTTCAAGAATTGTCAAATAATATCCTATTAGATTTCAAGCCTTATGCGTGACTGGCATAATTTCGATGATTTTTAAAAATATTTTTCCTTCATCTTCGTTACCTCCATCAAGTTTTAAAATGCAGTTTCACAGTAATATCGAAAAATACAATTGAGCATAATATAAAGTTACATTATGTAAATTTAATAATTTTGCATTGAAGTTATTTTTGATATGCACCTCTTTGCTGGTTCCCAGAAACACCTAGAACTCAACACGAGTAGGTGGCTGCACATAGAAAATGAAATGAAATCTTTGAGTTTTACGTCATACGTTTATGCCGGTTAGGCTAAATTAGACGGTGATGATGAAAGAGTGGAATGAAGAAAGTGGGAGGAATCGGGATAACTCAAAAGACCCACGCACACGGTGTTTATCCTCGACAAAGTTCACTTGGCGCGAGCTAGGATCGAACCAGGAACCCCAAGCACCAAAGGTGAACGCTCTACTACTGAGTCTCAGCGGCCTCTTGGCTGCATATTGAGTTTC
Source organism: Thermobia domestica (assembly GCF_964235325.1). Classification (NCBI taxonomy): domain Eukaryota; kingdom Metazoa; phylum Arthropoda; class Insecta; order Zygentoma; family Lepismatidae; genus Thermobia; species Thermobia domestica. Next base: position 118,070,502 of record NC_137464.1, on the reverse strand, counting down.
GCCCATCCTCCCATCCCATCCATCCTACCTTTGGAAATTATCTCCTAACTCGTTGGTTTGTATTCAGATTTTGTTTCGAATGTGGGCATAATTGACATAGCCAAAAGTCTTGCTCTGATAAATCCATCTCGAGCTAAGACACCACACACTTCAGACGAAGTTTCGGTGACAGTTTTAACGCACCTCTTGACCTTTGACATTTCTGTAGATCCTCCTCCGACAAATGTGTCGTCAGGGGTGGCTCGATTACTTCACATTCCTGCCAGTTGATAACGTCAATGTAAGCCTGAGTACTAAAGTGGATTGCTGGAATATTGAACTTGCGTACAGGAGGTGTTTGGTTTGAGCTCTTGACCTTGCGTCAAGGATTCTACGCATAACTAGTTCTCGAATATGCTTTCGATCATCGGCGAGCATAGATACCAGTATATTCTCCGGATACGCGAAGAAACCATTAGTTGAATTGTCCTATCTACAATGAGCTTCAGTTTATTGCTTACAGAAGCATCCTTGATAGTAGGGTTACATTTAATGTAAAACCACATTGGGACATACACTTTCATTATTAATGTATCGAGCTGAAGGTTCAAAGATGGGTCAGTAGTTCTTATGTATCCTCTAAGCACTACGTTAGTAGTAGGGATCCATCTTGCATGGGATAATTTTCCAGGACTTCTTGTTGCAAGATTCGGTAAACACTCACCAGCAGAGATTGCTTTGCAAATATCCCATATATATTTTAGGTCTGTGGTACGCTTTGACGTCTTTTTCTTCCATGGAAGGAAAAGTTCCTTAATTCGTTCGAAAATTAACCTCTGGTAAATCCTCACAATCGGTAAAACATTTTCCTACACTTCTCGAGAGCTTTTGAGGACCCATGCGCCATCTAAATGCTGTAGAATATACCATAAAAAGTGCAAAATTTGAGTCCCTGCGGAGAATAAAGATGCAAATTATTTTAAGAATCATGAATGGTGTAGTCACTCTAGTCATTATCCAACTTTTGACACGTAGTTCGATTTCATTTTGCAACTTTAAAAAAATCAATATTTAAAAAAATCAAATTTCCATAAAAATTGCCAAATTTTGAGGCCCTTGCGGGGAATGAAGATGAAGTATAAAAATTATGAAAAAAATCACGAATGTTGTACTAGTGAATACACAACTTTTTTCACCTAGAGCTATTTAATTGGACAACTTTTGATTTTTTTGATCCACCTTACTATGTAGTGCGCCAAGGTCAACAGAGGTCAAGCACAAAATGTTTCCACATCCTAAAATAAACCTTGTGGCATATACATCATATTCTGAAAATTTCATGTTGTAGTAACGAAGTGCACAATTCTTCTTATATTTTGAGTTAACCCGCCCCACTATAAGGAAGATTGCCTGCAGGGTGACTGAAATATCAAAATCTATGCCCATACTTGCTCAACAAAGAGTCACTCTAAAATACCAAACTAGGCGCTTGTTCGTTCTGAGCTCGAAAATCTCACAGACACAATTCATGTCTCAAATCAGCGACGTGCGACAGTTTCGCCCAAACATATGCGATTAAACAGCTGCAATAATAAAAGCTGAGAATCATGTGAAACACTGTGCAGCCTATCGTAATCAATTCCTGGAGCAGTATAGGACGACTCACGTAGACATAGTTGACCTGGAGAGTCGTGAAAGGAAAGTTATAATGCTCCATATAAGCGCTAAAGAAAGTTAAAGGGTTCCCCTCCGCACAAAAACGAAGTAATTAAAATCGACGAAATAGTGTGCAGAACACAGACACAAAGAATGAGAAATTGTTTAAAATTCTCGCCAGATGAATGACTGTTAAAAGTGGCAAGAGCAAAAGTGAGTTTCAAGGATTTTAACAGTTTCCATGGAACTCCTCGTAGTAGAGTCTTCTCTACAGTTCCGAATGACACCATAGGTAACATAAATAAGTCTGTTTGAATAGCTTTATAGTAGCACATGCATGGAAAATATGAGTTAAATTGGCAGAGCTCCCGATATCTTGCCTAATGAGCACGGTTTAAGTTCAAGCATCTAACATTATTATAGATGGATTACTAAATAGGTAGACCAGGTAACACAGATTGCTCAAGTTGATTGTAAAGCTCAATCGAGTGTCGAAATGGAATCAGCGCTAGGAATATATAACGAATAGACAGCGATTGAGCGAGGGAAGAAAGCTCACACAGCAACTGCTTGTAACCGGGAATCTGTGTCAATATATCGAGAATGGGAAGAATCCATTACATTGATAGTTATGCCGCCAGTTGCGCGATTGTCACTGGGCTTATTCAGTCTTAGACTTGTAGTAAGATAATCTAGTGGACTGGGTAGGCTGGAAGAAAGTTTGCAGTAAACAGGCAACTGCAAACGAGTAGTCAGAGAGTAGATCACTGCTAGGTTTGTCAGATTTAACTTAAGGAAAGTCCGGAGACCAGGGGGATTTGTGTGTAACAAAAAATTGAAACTAATGATTTCTGCATGTTACTGTTAACGCTATCATCTAATATATATAACCCCTGTAACTAACGGTTAATATTACCATTCCTACTAACAAAACATATAGCATACCAGTTGAATGAAAATAACAAAATATTAGTGATCATAGACGCCTACCTCATTATTTATATTCTTTTGAGCTTCTCGATGAGTAAAGATGAGCCTTATTTTCCAGAACCATTTTGTCGAAAACAACACACATCTTGACAAAACGAACACAAATTTTGGCCGCCACAAGATCTATTTCTATTGTCTGATCATAAAGATCTCATTGCATTAAACATTTATTTAACACATATACATTACTAACATAGCGAAAATGTACTATGATTATCCTTTATATCATGGATAATCGCAGTACAGTTTTGCTGTGTTGGTATTACAATTGATATTACAGATTTAAACAGAAAACTCGTCGTATAGTTCATTTCCATCGCAACTATTTAAAAGTTTTATTCTCTCTCAGTCAAATCATTAAATGAAAATATGCTGGCGCTGCGCGACAGTACAGGAACAACGATAAATATAGAATTTAAACCTAGCCTTTCGTTACAATGAAAATGTAATTGTTGGAAGTAAGCAACAACAACTAAGTACATGTATTAACACTCGCACTACCCAGGCATTTTTTGAAACGCAGACTTTCAAGGAAGGGAATAATTTTGTGCATACCTGATAAGATTAAATATCTCGCAAAAGAAACAAATTAAAAACTTTCACAAAAATCTACAGAGACTGAAGTGAACAGTACATAGGATAAGACTAACAGCTATTTATTTTGTTGCCATCTAGGAGTGACATTACTAAATGTCAGTTACATTTCCTACGAACGAGGGTATTTTGTGTTCACCAACATAAAATAGCAAATTTTATGAGATATATAAACGTTCATTTGAATCACCGTAGGGTACTCGCTTTAGCTAAACATGTTGAGCAATGACATATTTTCTTACAGTTTTAGTGAAACAATTTGAAGAGTAAATACAAAAAATATACTGTGATGGGTAAAAGTATCACCCCGTTGGTAGTCCGAGGGTTAAAATACATAAACGCCATAGATAACTAATTATAAGTAATTTAATATTCAAGCTGATTTATTTCATTGGCCCGTAGATCTATAGTTGTTAATATTTCTTGAAGAGGTGACATGCTGGAATGTACGACATGCGGAGATTGTGGTTGTGAACTGGACGAAGACGTGGCTGGGACTTTTGGTTTTATACCCTTATTTTCTGAGAACTCTGTTTGGATGCAAACATCATTATTTGGTATCGAAGCGGAGTGATGGTAGTTGCAACTACAGATGCAAACGAAACACAGCGGGGCTGGAACGATCTCCCTGATACAACGTTTTACATCAGCAGAGGGAATATTGTCAATTACCATGAGCTCTCGGATTCGTTTCTCTTTCTGGAAGATTGAACACTCTCTAAATCAAGCCTAATACAATAGGGTTTGATCGCTGAAGAGGACTTTGCACAATGCCCCACTCGCCATATACAATTCACACAGATAATACTCTATGCGTTACATGACGTACTGGTGTTTCCGAAATGCTGGCACTTAAAAGCATCGAAGAGGATTGGAGATGTAGGGACTTACTTCTAGTTGTTAATATTCTACTTTGACGTATTACACAACGGTTGGCAAACTTAAAGTAGGAATAAGGAACTGAGTTCGTTGCAGGTTTTACTTTATTTTCAGGTCACTTCAACATAATTTGATCTCCCCTGTCTCCTTTAGGAAACCCAACCATGAAATCACTCAACGACTTACATTCTACAAAAGAATTTAAATATTCCACTGCCCTCTAATTTGAGAAGGTTGTATCTGTTTCTAATTAACTGTTCCCGCCAATAACGTGTCATTTCGTAGTTTCCCAATATATCGTTTACCTGTCCGGTTTTATATGTGATAATTTTACGAGGGTCATTCCTTAAAGCACACTGATTTTTTGTGACTTACACGTTTATTGTTTGGAGAGGATCTTCTTACAGGCGTTCAATATAATCTTCCCGCTTGGCAATGACGGAATCTCAACGTCCAGGTAGCTTCTGTATTACATCAAGAACGCCATCTTTGTGAAGCTGTCAAATGATTCGAGTAACGGTTGCAGAAAACTCTTCCAGACATACAAACCGACGTCCACAGATACGTTGTTTCAACTCTGGGAAGAGGCCGTAATCTGATGGACTAAAGTGCGGACTGTAGGGAACATGAGGTAACATTTCCAATCGTGAAGCTTTTGACGCACAGCATTAGCAGTGTACGGGCGAGCGTTGTCGTGAAGAATAGCTGGACCCACCCTGAGCAACTGCGGTCCAGTTTTGTGCATTTTACTGCACTATTTCAGCGGGAATTCACAATAATATGCTGTTGTGATACTTCTTCCACCAGAAACTCTGTCCGTTATGATAATGCCTTGACGTTTGTAAGCAAAAATCATTGCTTCCTTAACTTTTAATTGAGATCGGCGACACTTTTTTGAGTTTGGAGATGGAGCTCTCCACTCGTTGGATTGTGATTTCAACTCTGGCTGAAAGTATGTGATTTACGTTTCATCAATAGCAATAGTGCGACACAGAAATGATACACCTTCAAGTTGAATCTTTGTTTCAGCCCCTTTGCATTGTCTAGACGTCTGCTTTTATTCAGCAGTCAAGAAGTAGTGGACCCATCGGGCAGGATTTTTTCTCTTCTGTAAATCAGCTGTCAGAATTCGGTATACTGATTGGAATCCCTGTGATGTCAAAAAGTGCCTCACATGTCACTCGGTGATCTTGTTCAAGTGCGTCTACCACAAGTTGCACACTTCTTTCATCAGCTGATGATTTTGGACTTCTTTGTGTTGCATCATCTTATATGCTCACGCGATTACTACGGAAACGAGAGCCCGACGGGAAACTACTGCGGTCCACTGTTGTCTCACCACAAACTTCACATAAGGCACTATGAAGGCTCTGTGAGTGTTTTGCCACGTAAAGTTTCAATTTTTATGTACGACCTCTGATCTTCAATAGACAGGTTACCCGAGATACCTGCCGCCTCTATTTCCAACACCTATCACAGCCACATTGTGTTCACTAGAAAGCTTACGCTGCTATGACAGTTCTGTTGTTGCACGTCCTGTTGCCTCAAGATTCCAGTTTCAACTGACGAAATGTTTACCTAGATTGCATCATCCGTTCCACAGAATTGCCATAGTATATATTATTTATAAAATGACCCTCATATTTATAACAAAAGAGAAAGATCCCTAATCGTACCAGGACCTACAGATTATATATTCGCACTATCGGTATTTTCTTTAATTAGAAGATACAGGTTATAGCAATCACGACACTTATTGTTTACCACATGATCTGAGCTACTTTAAGCTTTGGTCTCTCCCATATCAGATTTGAGTTTTTTTTTTTTTTTTTTTTTTTTTTTTTTTTTTTTACGAGAGGGCACCTTGGACCGAAGTTTATGAAACGTTGTTAAAGAAAAATTATCTGCGCGCATCAGAACACCATACTGGATTGTTCACAGTGAAAACTAAATCTACTTCTCTGGCAAATTTAATAGGCACGCCCTCACCTTAGGATCAATGTGAAGCTAACATGGTGAAAGGGAATGAGAGTTACACCAAAAAACATTTCGTCAAAACACATGGACCCGGAAAATACAAAAGGTTAGAAAAAAGAAATAAATAAGTAGGATGAACAAAAACAAAACACTCAAAACAGATAATAAGAAAAATGGCGTCGAATTTTTAGTTTTATACTTTTCTGTGTTTTAATGGTCTTTATACGCAAGCCAATAAAATACTTAATTTACACTCAAGGATATCGGAACTGGTGGACGTATACTCATGTCCAAAATGATTGTCGCATAATTATAACTGTCTTCTTGTAAGAATATAATTTGATAATCATTATGCAGGGTACTTTTAATACTGATAGTATGTGTATAATCGGGAAATACATATTTGTGGTAAATTTTATAGGAAAATAATTATAAATACGAAAATTAGAATAAGTAAAACAAAATGTTGCTAAATGGACAAGAAAGTTTTATTTTCGTTTTATTGTTCTTATTTACTACTCTATTGACATGAAATTTGGCACATATATGTTCTTGCCAATTATACACATACTAACATTATAAGAAATACCGGGCGAATTCGTTATCATATTGTATTCTTACAACAACATATTTATAGACATGCGACAATAATTTTGGACATGAGTGTACATACACCTCAGTATGAGTAAGACGTTCATTGATTATTCACTTTTCACAGTTCTAGCAATCATCTGCGAGTTCTGCAGTGGTATTCGTAGCTGTGAGCAGACGAGGAATGTGCAAAGGAAAAGGTGATAAAATGAATTGTAAATAAAGCTGTTTTTCAGCTCCATTCCGTCTCTACACTAAGAGTCCTCAGCATTAAGGAGTCAGATTCTTCGACTCATACTGTATAGTTTTAATATGGTTAGAGATGCATTTTAAAGGAGAACTCAAAAAACTTTATTTGATCTTACAAGTCATTCTAATTCAGTGTAACTCCACGTGAGCTCCATTTGTAACTTTCACAATATCTAGCCTGAACTCAATCTCTATCCACGTATTCTGTAACATCTGAGGTGTTGCTGAAGCAATCGCATTCCTAATACAGTTCTTCAGATTATCAAGGTTACGGACCCTTTCACCAGAATACACAAGGTCTTTCACATACCCCTACACGTCGAAAGTTTCGTTAAACTTCAACAACACTTTTTGTCTCTGCAAATCACAACACGCATTGCGCCTTTTCGACTGCCGACGCCATTTTTGTTTATACTAGCGCCATCACCGGTAGTTGTTCAAGTATGAAAATTTGCTGAACAAAACTTTTTGATTTTTCCTTCAATATGAAGGTTTTTCTTTCCTTCTGTATCTCTGACCATATTAAAGCTATTCACTTTTAAAAACCGCCAGCTCCATTCCGGAGACCCTTTACATTGATAGTGACTGCGATTATTTTTTCGTTAAATAATCTATTTTCATCATTTGCTTTCTTTCGTTTTTCGAGGTCGGCTACTTCTTCTGAGTTAAATTTAAGAGCACTGTTAATAATTGCTTTCGTCAACGATTTAGTGATTGATTAGTGTTAAGATTGGCTGACATTCTTAAAAATATTAATTTCACTTCATTGCACAACTGACGTCAAATTCTTGTTGAAGTTTTTGGTTAGCTACAGATAAACTGTAATCTGAATGAATCTAAGACTATGAAGGTTTATCAAATGCCATATTTAAGGTGTTCTCTATTAATAAACACTCTAGAAAAATACATTAATGATCCATATACTTCTTATAACGAAACTGAGACAACAACTTGAACAATCCTAGTCTGAGAATCTTTTTATTCGCCATAAAATCTCTCAAACTACATTAAAATGTTTACATTTTTTGTTGTTGTATTGACTGGTTATCAAACCAACAAAAAAATCTAGTTCCTATTAACTATAGGAAGGAGTACATAAAAACGGTAATTGAAGAAGCAAAAGGAAAGGAAAAGGTGCTCATCCGGTTCCTATAAAGATAAGAAACAACTACGCACACACGATTACACAAACACAACGCAAGAAGAAGGAGACTTTAGAACAAAACAACATCCAAAGTAATATAAAAAATGAAACGGAATATATTTCTATGATTCAGTTGTCTCTTTACATCGTTTCTACTGTCATTTCTTCTGATGACGCCAGTGGGCTTTTTAAGATTCTAATGTTAGTACATCCGTCCGACGGTTAGTCCATATAATAACTCTCAAATGAAATCGAATTTATTTTTTAATTCCATTTTTGCAAATAAACAGCTAAAGCAATTATCTCAGCCGAGCTCGTTAATGAAGTCGATTCCTTTCAATATCTTCATGGCTAACGGCGACTTTAATGGTGATTGTCGATATTCATACATAAATATTGATGGTAAATTCGAAACATGGCCCCGCGTAACATAGTCGCTAACGCTCTCACCTTTGATTCAAGCGTTTCTAGGTTCGATTCTCAGTGTGGATACTCGATTGAAAAAGCAACAGGTTTTTCAGGCCAGCTATCCTGAGTGGAGTTTTTCCTGCTTTTTCTCATTAACACCAGCAGGCAATGTCGGGATGATACCTAACATAATAATCCCAGGCTGCTTCGTCCCTTCACCATCCCACTTCTTCCTCTCCAATTCCCCGGGCAATGTGATCGTCGAGGGACGTCATGCCTCATACATGTGACGTGCTAAACGAAGACTATAGATACCGAAAGCCAAGAAATCTAATTCCTAATCTTAATCTCGCTAACATCCAACCCTCAAACATGTAAGAGTTACGGGTTGCATAAAAATAGAGAGAAAATGTTCTTTTTTCCTGATTATAAACGCAAGCTTATTCATTCATAAATATGTCTTTCGCGTGATCCTCTTTAATGTCTTTAGCACAGTTTATTTTTGTTTGACAGAGCGAGAGAGAGAGAGAAACGAAGGAAGGAAGGAAGGAAGGAAGGAAGGAAGGAAGGAAAGAAAGAAAGAAAGAAAGAGAAAGAAAGATAGAGAAGTACCACATGTTGACGGTGTAAAGGTACTAGAGGAATTGGAAGAGTGGGGCGCACCTAAGAATGACACAAAATTGTGAAGCTATCTTGTGATGAACCTCAAAATTTTCATCTCATGTTTTGTAGCCTCTGTTTGTACGAAGAATAATTAAAATGTTATGATTGTGTTAGAACTAATATAGTGTTAATTACGGAGAAACCAAAGATTGCTCGGAATTACCTGCACATGTATCGGTGTGCAATGTCATGCAGTTAGAAAGAATTGAATAAACATCAATAACTAAGTTTCAAATTGACACTGTGTTGAAACAAAAATGTATTGTTACAACTACAAGTTATTCGTCACTATAATATAGAAATGAGAATAAATTCTAGGGATTCATCATTTCAAGAAAATTATTTTCACTCAAATAAATAATTATAATACATCAAGAAACGTAAGATGTTTTTCTTAGAAGATTACACTTAGATGAAAGTATAATTTTCTGCAATTGTAAGAGGCATGAAAAAATACGTTTGCACGTAATAATTAGACAATTCACTACAATTTATTTAAGTTTATTTCATACTGATGTTACACGTATAATTTTCTGATGAATCTCACCCGCTGCATTTTGAGTAGGACTAGTTTGAACGAAGCACAATGACGCCAAATTCTCCATCCCTTCCGAAATCGTTAGAGGTAATGCATAAATTTTCAGATCATTCGGTTCATCATCATCACACAATTCTTCTTATTATGTCCCCAGAATCACTGCACCTAGAAAGATGTCTTATTAAAAATGAAATTTTTTACAAAATGGCACATACAGTAATTTATTTTATACGTCAAATCTTCATTTTTAAAAAATACTTTTAAATTTGTACTTGCTAAAACTATCCAGTGTTCACTGTAAATGACCGGACGTCGTGATGAATACGCGCGGAGTTCTTTAATAAAACATTACTTATCTAAGAACTTTTAGCTTCAAGTAAGCTTCAAGAAAGTAAAATACGTGATATTATCTCTGTAAGTCTTAATTCTATATCAACAAGAGGGAGGGTACATTGTGTCTCTTTCCAACGCTAAGTTCACGACATTGCACATCATAAAAATCTGTCTAGTGTGTGATTTTCGTGTAGATCGCGCCACTGTGAATCGTATTATATGGAAACATGAAGAACATAATCCTGGGTACACCGACGCGAGGAGCTAGAAACCGGTCTCCCGTGAATGTGACCTCGCCACTATTGCCTGTGGTTCTACGTATGGCTACCTCTGAAAATCCATCTACATAACGTGCGATGGCCATCAAATACAGCACATTGCAGACGACAATCAAACACGCCATTCACAGGGATTTACGCTTCACTGTCATTCTCAAGAGCAATGTGCACGACCTGAAACTATTTTATGGGTCTGAGCGAAAATGGAACTCTAGGAGCCTGTATGAACTTTCTCACTGGTGACCGGTGGAAGTTGGTTGTTATCTTTGGTGAGACGTGGATTCATCTCACAACCTGTTCGTGCCATATATACAGAGCTGTTGACGCCAAAGGCGAAGCACGTTCTTCCGCTAGTGCATATAAAGTTCCCCAAAACTATTTATGGTTGTGGCAGGTTTGTCGTACTGTACAAATTGCGTCTCCAAAATGTAAACTAAAACGTCAAAATCAATTATTTTGCTGCGTATTACTAGACTCATGTCCTAACTGCAATATATGTATCAGCATGGAATCCCAGCACTGTTTGGTCAAGACTAACCAGATTGAACTGCACTAGGACAAGGCGTCCAACCACAGGGCGTAAATATCGAATTCTACCGCAGTATTGAACAGAAAACAGCAACTTCGGCATTTTTCTCTGACATCCTTGTCAAGAGTTCAGATGTAACCCAATTAACTATTATGCTTTCAGACTCCTCAAACGGCACATGCCTTATCGTCGAGTACGTACTGTCTTCGACCAATATAAAGTCTGTAAAGAGGAGTGGGATGTAATACTTATAGTCCAGCTGCAACACAAGTCTCTTGCAATGGAAACTCCGATGCCGGACAATAGTAAGTAGAGGTGACCTGCAGATCAAACAAAACTAGTGGTGTAAATATAGCATTTACTAGGTATATAGCACATTCATTTTTGACTTAAGTAACTGAATCAACCTCTGTACTTAGCTTGAAAATACTGAGAAAGAATATGAAGATGTTTACTCAGTTTTACTAGTGACTGTACAGTCAGAACAACTGATAATGAAATAAACAATATATTTACTTACTTATTGCTTGCTTATATATACTTATACAAACAACATCCATGTTACTTAATAGTGTAATGTGACGTACATGTCTTTACATGTAATTCAACTTTTCATGTGGAAAGCTGAATTACTCGTTGTTTTCTTTATGATGAATGTTTGTAACTAGGAAACAAATACATCATACATCTACTATTAAATGGAAAGTGAACTAATTTAATATAAAGTTATTTGTTTATATATTTGTTGAGCTTAATATCTCACGACTATGTACTGAGTCTAAGGGAAACTGTGATGATGAGTTGGATAATGGTAGAATAAAGAAAGTGGGAGGAAATGCGAGAACCTGGAGATAGCTGACGCTAAAATCAAACCAGGGATCTCTCGCACTTGAGATGAGCGTGTAACTGTTTTATTGTCTACTGCATAAGTATCTTTCATCTATTTTATTTGTTCAGATTTGACAATTTTAAGTACCCAGATTGCTCGTATAAGAACATTTCACGTGTATTCTATTTTTTAAAAGTAAAAGATCACATTGTTTACTTTATCAGAGTATTCGTGGACCTTGTATTTCCCTGAAAAGTTGGTGAAGTTTCAATTAATATATGAATATGTCACATTATTATCTACATTTGTAGTCATATACATTTGTAGTAATCGATTCAGTGTGGTCGTCATACCCTTTAGTTGAATTTCCTATGGACTATTAAATATTAGGAAGTTTTTGAAATGTTTCTATACATTAACAACTTCATAAACTTATTGTTTTCATCTTAGTATTTTGGGGAGAGATATTTATGACTAGAATATACAGAAATAAGTTTTAGTTTTCTGTCACAAATTTTGTTTCATAAAATTCCTAACGTTCCAGATACATGTCACTGCTCTCATCTGAGAGTTAGCCTTACTTTCATTAATTAACGCCAAGAACTACATAACACAAAAATCGTGAGTGGAAACTCAATAACCTTATATCTTACAACTATGTAACAGGTGGTATCAGAAATCTGAACAGGTGTCAGTATTTTCCCTCTTTTTTTAGAATACGAAGTGTACTTTTCATTGATGAATGAAAGCAATTGAATCACTTATCGTGTGGATGATATTCAATTCACGTACATAATAAACAATTGGTATTATTATGAGAGCTTCCTTGTGCCTCTTAGGATACATATGTGCATTTGGCGCGGAGACCTGGATTCCCGGCAAGCTTATGTGGTTCGGATGTAGACTCACAAGTCATGTAGCCTTGCTGTGGAAGGACGCTAATCTCAAGTTTAATTTGTATTACTATGACATCTCGTGAAGTTTTACATCAGTGTGGAATTTTATAAATGATTAACTACTTAAAATCGGGTCTAAAGAGGCACTTCAAAACAAAAGCAATGCAACCCTATGGAAATGTATGCTCATGCGTGTAATTGTCATTTCTAACGCTTAACAATCTAACTCTTAACTTCTCGTGTGAATATTTTATTAAATGTTTATACTTCACGGGAAGTAATCTTAACTATACGCTTTTCATTAGAAGCATGTCGAATTTATCTCAGTAATGCCATCGAATAAAAGAAGAGTAAGAAGTTGGAGACGTTGAATGGTTTGTGACCAATTACCACGTGCTGTTCGTGATAACTTTTATGTTCTTGTTCGACAGAAGTTCAATTGAAGGAAGGAATTTACATATGTTTTATTCACTGTTCTATCCAACAATTCTGATTAAATAGTATTATTCCAATGCACGCTCTTACTTCTGACATCAATTTCCAATGGGTAAGGAAGGTATGTTTAGTTGATTTGGAAGTAAACTCTTCATAGGTGACTAATCCGTACAAGTAACTCCAACTTCACACTATAATTAAAACATACGGACTGATAAAATGCAACAGGAGAAACATTTAGAAAACCACACATCACATATTAATATTAACGTAATGATCATTTTGTTTGGTTTCCATTCCCATAGAATAATAAATATAATAAGACATTATTATATCGAACGAGGAATACAGTCGAAAATAGATTCTTAGGAATTGTAAGCGGAATGTTTGAAATATGTTAATCATTATAATAGCCAAGTTCTAGTTAAACATTGTCATATCAAATATACTGTATTACGACTCTCATTCTGTAATTGGAGAAGGAAAAAAGTTAAATGGAAACATTCATTTTAAGCAGTTTTGTCTTTCAAATATATTGGTCTTCTAACTTTTAGTTCTGTATTAGTTTATATGTTAAAGGGGACAATACATTAAATCTACATCATAATACATACTATGCAACTATTTAATAATAAACTTGAAGCTAGAGTGTTGAGGGACACTGCCGTTAGTTTTTTCCCAACAAATGAAACCAAATGATAATCGAAAAGATATGCTGCACTTCTAAATCTCTTACAGTCTCGAGTCTTTGCTGCTGGTTGTGTGTCTTCTTAGTCAGTTCAATCTTCAATAATATCGTTCATTTATAACCAACATCTTTCAGTCATGTTTGTAATTAATTTAAGGTCTTAAGTAAATGGGAGGACCAATTGTGGAACTCTGAATACTGCTGTGAATTGGACATAAAATTAAATGAAATTTCTAGTTTTACGTCCTACGTTGAAGCCTTGTAGGATAATTAATAATAATGAAAGAATTGTTGGAATAGCAATAATATCCAACGTATAGTAGTATCCAAAAATATATAGGTTCAATATAGTATTCAATCATATACAATATACACAAATAATAATTTGAATTAAAATACTTGTAAATGTTAAATTATACGAATGTGATAAGGGATGAACTGTTTAAAATATTAAATGCTATTTTCTTGGTTAAAAGCCCCATTAAATTCGTTGAATATATCGGTTCGTTAAGTGTTAAATTAAAAGTGCATTCATAAACGATGCACAAATGACTCCAAGCAAACAAACACTTTGGGAATATAATGAAGGAACTAGAAAAACATGTTAATATTTATAAAGCGTGGATATTCATTTTATATCTAGTTCTAGCTCACTAGCCACAATAAGGCTCATGTCCACCTTGAATATTATTCAGTCTCCTTTGGGCTTAAGATAAATTATTGAGCCCAAGCCGAGTTGAGCGTCTCGCGAAATACAAGGTTCATCGATTGCAAAGGGTGCCTTTAGCCTAAGCACATAACTATGTGAAGTTAAACTTCATACACGCAGAATTAAACTCTAATATTTAAGTTTGTATTTTCTTTGCATCTAGTATAATCACAGATCTGACAATTTTACATTGCCTTTGAAAATATGTATTTGTCATATACATAATTATTTGGTTGAGGGTGCCAAATCGATTGGATGTACATAAATAAGAATTTGGTAAGTTATAGACACATTAAGTTTCGAATTATCAATGAAAATACTACAATTAGTTATTTTTCCAGTTGTTCATAAAGGAAAATGTAAGATTTACCGCCAACTGTTTCGAGAAATTCTTATACTATCACTGTTTGTTTAAATGACATCATAAACCTGAAAGTTGAAAATTAATAGATTATTGTGGGAATCATTCACAAAGTTTTTTGTAGAGTAGTTTAGGAGCAAAATAGCTATTTAAGATAATTGAGGAAAAAGTGTAACTTTTGAAAATAATAATAATAGGAAAGAGATAATCAGCAATCATAAGCAGATTTTAAATATAGTAACATTATAGTTTTCGCTATATTATTTAAGATATTTAAGACATGCTATTTAAATGACAATGATTGAGAATCCAAAACAATAGAGTGATAATAACAGTTTAGAATATCCTAACAATTTTGCTGTTAGATTTATTGATTGTAATTACACCCGAAGTGGCGACGTATAATGAATACCAGTCTCGAAATTCCAAAACACACACACACACACACACACACACACACACACACACACACACACACATATATATATATATATATATATATATATATATATATATATATATATATATATATATATATCTTTCAACACTATAAATGTTTCTAGCGAGTTATTAATTTATTCTCATGATACTTGTAATTACTCAAGAAACACAATAGGTGTGTATAGATTATTCAAATGATATAAGCTCGCTCGTTCACTCCATAACAATAGTGTTATCATTTTCTGCCGATGATTGAAAGTAATTGGTTCATCTGTTCATGGCCGTCTAAGAGATAAAACGTTATGTTCAAGGTGTGTATACAAGAACCTTCAGATCTTTCTTAAAATATTGCCATTGTGATATAAAGATTACAATTAGGTTTTCTTGCCCCATAAATTTTAACTTCAAGATTTACTGTCTTTAAAAAAGAATATTTTCGTTACACAATTTAAAAATCTATTGTCAAAAGAAAAATGTTCGTTCATTACTAAAAAACAAAATTAGCCTGTTTGCATTTCACAAATTATTAACTTAATTGACATTTTTCCACATAAAGTTTTGTCTTCGATGTTTCGGATCAATAATACTTAAGGACATATTGCAATACCAAGAATGACATTTTGTCATTCATTCTTGTCGATGTGACATTCTAATGACCTCATCAAGATATCATCAACGTCATATGATTCTTGCAACAACAGTTGAAGGCTTATTTAAAAATTCTGTAATTTCTAAGCTTGATTTTATTAATAAACTGATTAATTTATGAAAAAGGAATCAATGTATCATAGAAGAGCAATATCATAAAGGAATTACAATAGTTTACTTTTTCTTACTGCTTGCTACTGCTCAAGTTAATTTGTATTCAGTGATTTGCCGAATGCATTCTTTACAGAGTGGTGTCTCGCGATAATTCCATATAGTATCTCTTCCCTAATAGCTGGCCTAGTCTTGTAATACTATAATGGTTATTAGCTGTCCAGCTAATCAGTAAAAGAGACACACGTAGAATAGGAGAAAGAATTCCACGTTAATTCCTTGTCATGACATTTCTGTGAAAAGTTCTGAAGCAGCTCAATTCATTTCTGCGCATTTAGTCGGTTAAAACGACGTCTACAACATTGCTGCCCCCGTATCTACACTCGCTTGTAGAAAACTGTAGAGAGGAATGTAATAGAACTCCTATGCCTGTGCTTCAACTTAGTTTATTGCAGTGGAAGAAAAGGTTGTCGGCAATATTCTTTAATGGAGGTGGTCCGAAAGAACGCATTCCTTCATATGGATCTTACAAGGAACGGATATCAACGTGTCATCCGTACATCCGAATCAAACCTAATCGATTCGATAAACATAATAAAGATATGTTCAAGCACAAAAAATTAGGTGCCATGTACAACGGAGTAAGTCCCTGGGGTCTAGTAACGCTTTTAGCATAAATAAAATCTTTGACTTGCAGTTAAATAGTTATTGCAGCAACATTGTTCATTGGAAAGTCATGATTTATAGTTCATTCTCTTCATCATAAAACAAACTTTCCAGAGGCGCTATGTATTGGGGATTATAACGTACTGAACTGGGAAAATTAGGAGAATGTTGGGAAAATTCCCTCCAAAAATTTCTCCTATCAACTTTGGCCTACTCTGTAGTGACCTCTAGTAAAAACACACAATCCAAATGTATCTAGGAAAATACTATAGAGGATAGGAAATAAGTGTACCAAGTTTTATTTGATAGACGGAATAGGTATGAAGGGAAAGGTTTATACCAATACTTTCTATACATACAAAATCGAAAGAGAACATAATATAAAAATATGTACACAGTACTATTTATCCTGATATCAAGAATTGTACCACATTCTCTGTAAAATGAAGCAAGCGTTTCAAGTTATTTCACATATTGTTTTGACATGTGGAGAGGGGAATTGGAAATAAGTCGCAAAAATGTCTTCGAAAATAGCTCTATTGTGAAGTTGTACGTCCTCTGAAGTGACACCGGTACCGGTAGGATTCAGTGAGCAAATTAAAGGACATTTTATGGGGGGATGAAGTGCACATTCGAGAAATTTAATATGGGAAAGTTAACAGGATTTCCCCCTCATTCTGATAAATCACACACGTGTAGGAGTACAAATTAAAATATACCTAGAAAACTACTGAGAGGTATATTTTTTTTAAAAAAGGGAGAAGATATAATATGGCACCATAAGAACGGAATAGAGAACAATAGGGCATTGATAGGGGTGTTGGAGGATAACGTAGGTTTATCTCAATTCAACTGTAACTCAATTCCTGTTTAAAACGCTTGCTTCATACTACAGAAAATGTGGTATAAATCTTGATATCAGGATAAATAGTACTGCGTTTATATTTTTGTATTATGTTCTCTTTATCGGTCAAGTCATAGGTTTGGTTTTGTATGTACAAAGCGTATTGGTATACAACTTTTTCCTTCATACCTATTCCGTTTATCAAAACAAAATTTGTTACACTCATTTCCTATCCCCTATAGTAATTTTCGAGATACATTTGGATTGTGTACTTTTACCAGGAGCCACTCCAGAGTAGGCCAAAGTTGATGGAAGGGAATTCTGGAGGGAATTTTCCCGACATTCTCCTAATTTTCCCTGTTCAAGTACATTATGGGCCCCAATACATAGCACCTTTGGAAAGCTTGTTTCATGCTGAAGAGAATGAATTATAAACCATGACTTTTCGATGAACATTGTTGATGCAATATCTATTTCACTGCGAGTCAACGATTTCTTTTATACTAACAGTGTTAATGGGCACCATGAACTTACTCCATTGTCCATGACACCTGATTTTTTGTGCATGAACATATCTTTATTACGTTTATCGAATAGACAAGGTTTGATTCGGATGCCCGGATGACATGTTCATGTCCCATCCTCAGTATCCCTGTATCTTTGTTTCCTTGTTAGTATCTCGTCTGGTCTTCAATGGAAGGTTTCTGATTAGCTAACAGATTTTGTGTCTCTTTAAGTGAATGATTAGAATAGATGAGTAGTTATTGCATTGAACTTTCATCCAGAAAACCCAGATTCGAATTCCGCCAGCACAATTTCTTTAAAAAATGATTTAATGTTCGTTCATTCTCTTCAGCATAAAACAAGCTTTTCAGAGGCAATTCCTATTACACTTTCATTTATACGAGCAAGGTCTGCTCCTCAAGGAAAGAGATGTTCGAGTGACAAAAAAGAAAGGAAATAGGAATAGGACAATGAATTGAAACAAAGATTCACAAATTTATTTTCTTCACTTGTTTTATATTTGATATTTTCAGTTTATTTCCATATATGGTAAAGGTTTCTCTTTTTTCTCACATACAATATGTAACGAACTAATACATTATTCTCATTAGTACCATTAGTACCAATCATAGAACTGTTTATGTGTGTTGGGTTCATATTACTCGAACAACACACATTGCAAACTAATATAACATTTAATACGTAATATTAAGAAAACATTTAACAAGTTGTCGTGCAGAACTATTCTACACATGTAACTAGTCGTCTCGCATGGGCCAAAGTCCCTTGTGTGCTTTCGTTTGAGTAATCATCTGTTCAGTGAGGATAACATGTTTCCATCAATACTAAATATATGTTCTATAGAAGCAGAAGCCTTGTTCCGATGCATTTCTGTTTACTGTCGATTTCCTTCTATGAATTCCGTTTCCCGAAGGGACTATTGCGAAAATAATATCTATAAAATTATAAATATATATTCGAGTATATTAGACAGCATTTTAAATCATTTAAAAAATAGGCGGTGTCAGCATTGCAATTATAAAATTACCTCTACAGGTGCGAGCTTAGAAATGAAATATTTAAGTTTTACGTTTCATGGTATGCCCTTTAGGTTAAAGGAGACGGATGATTAACAAAAGTGAATGAGAATGAAAGCATTGGTGGGATGAGAATGTGAAAGAAAACGGGAGAAACCCGAGGAAACCAATGGACACGAAGAGCGAGCTTAGAGCAGGAAGGTCCCATAGTAAAACATTGTGTATTATGGTACCTTAGATCACATACTGAAAATAAATAAAAGCTAAAGTCGAATTATTATTATTATTTATATTATTTAGCACCTTTATATATATATAGTCTGATATATATAGCCTATAAATATCTTGGTTCTGATAGTGGTTCTTGGTCTGATAGTGAGCAATTCGATGATAAAAGACAAATACTGCATTCCTGATGACGTTCAGTTCAATAAATGTAACTTCATCAATAATCCTTTGGCGAAGATTATCTAAAGTGGTTGGCATTGTTTTTTTATACTCGGATTTTTAGATAAACCCAGAAAAAGTAGTCTAGTGGTGATAAATCAGGAGAACAGAGAAAGAGCGGTCCACCCAATCTCGCCTCTTCTGCCAATCCGTTGTTTAGGAAATTCCGTGTTAAGGAATTGCCGTGTATTTACTCCGTAGTGCGGTCCTGCACATCTTGCTGTAACCATTTGTGGGTAAAATTGTCTTCTACAGTGTCTCTCATTGCTGGAACTACTTGATTTCGAAGCATCTCCTCACACAGTTGAGGAGTCAAATTGTTGTTAATAAAAAAGAGACCAATTATTATATTATTTAGCACTGCCGCCCAGATATGCATCTTTTCAGGATGTAGAGTGTGTTTGAAAGGAGCAATGAGATTGCTGTCAAATCAAAACCTGCAATTATGTCTGTTGATGTAACCGGTTAAGTGGAACTTGCCTTCATCAGAGAACACAATGCTGGTAAGAAAAGTAGGATCATCATTGATTTGTTTTATCATATCTTCATAAAATTCTACACTTCGATCAAAGACATCTTCATTCAGCTGATGTATCAGATGAATTTTGTAAGAATAGAACTTCATTTTCTTCTACATTCTTTCCGCAGACTTGCGACTAATGCCATGTTGTTCAGCAACTTTATGAATGCTAAGGTGAGTATTTTCAACAAATGACTGCAACATCAAGCTGTTTGATGCCGATTTCGGTCAACCAGGAATGTTACAATTCTTTAAAGTTATTACTTTCTCGACGCGTCTTACGATGCACTTGACAGTAGATTTCGAAGTGGGATCGTGTGGAACGTGATTTTTTTCGTTAAGTATTACCCTTACTTCAGCACATGACTTTTGGTGAGTGCCTCATCCTCGTATCATCGAGAGCGTTAGAACTTTAATTTGATAGTACTAATACAAACGAGTTCAAATACAGTTTGAGTGTTCAGAGGTTATCTGTAATAATACCTAGGTAATTAATGCTACCAATATGTAAAGGCTTCTACGTAGCTGGACCGTAATTTACAATCAGCCGTAAGTATTTACAGAACATGGCAAAGGGGTGACATATACGTGTCTTCTGATCAAATGTTATTTGTTTCACTAATTTTATAAGAGCACATTTGCTCTCTTTTCTAATGACTAATAGATCTACCGATCAACTTTACATGTTCACATTTACTTTCACTTCTCAAATGGAATTACGTGCAGTTTCAAATCAAATCGCAACTATGCACATCTGCATAACCTTAACAACAAAATGATTATGTCCTTTTAAACTTTAATAGATCCAGTAATCAAACTTACGTGTTCACTTTGACTTTTACCTCTCAGGTAAAATCACATAGTCTATATTCAAATCAAATCGTCATTATACATATCTACATAAACATTACAAAAATGAATAACTTAATTCTCTTTGGACACTATGTACGATTATTAGTTGAAACTTCATGTTTCAACAGAGAGCTAGAGTTAATAAAATTTCATGGTGTAACAAGCTCCTAGAAAAAATCCGTTCTTGAAGAATATTATTACGAACGTGTTCATAGCTTTATTTGTTTGCAAGTCTTAGCACCAAATCACACTGCATGTCCAGTTGTTGAACCAGCTTTTCATTTATCAACCTCAGGTGACGTACAATGATATTATTATTAAATTATTATTACTATTTTGTCATTTATGTGTTATCTAGGAGGATAACGAAAAAATACTTAAAGTAAAAGTTGCGTATTTTCTGTCACAGAATATGAATCTGTATTAAGTCAGAGGGTTTCTATTTAAAATTTTGGGGAGCCGAAGGCAACTTCATTTTATGTTAGTTGAATAGATCTTTTAAAAGATTAGACACATACTTAAATCGCAAGTGTGTTTCTCAAGGTATTTAGTTTATCATCACCCTCAGATGATGTACATGCGTACGATGATATTCATTTTTCTTTGTGATCTAATAGAATAACGAAAAAAGTGCTTTAAGTAAAAGAATGTTTACTTTCGATCGCAGAATCAAAATTCACAATAAAAATAGGTTGTATCCATTTGAAATTTTCAAGTTGGGCCCTATGTTGGTACCCCTGGGAGTACTTGTTGCTTATAGAATTTTATAGGCCCCTGACATGGGTACATTCTTGCGCAACTAAATTTGTCACATTTTTTTATCATTTAGGAAATATTTTAGATCGCAGAGGTAGGGGACGTACGTACGATGATATTCATTTTTTTACGATTACAGCGCCATCTAGTAGAAACAGAATTTGCAATAAAATAGGTGGTTTTTATTTAAAATTTTCAAGTTGACCCCTGGGGCCCTATGATGGAACCACTGGGGCACTTGTTATTTACAGAATTTTATAGGCCTCTGACATAGGTACATTCTTACGTAACTAGATTTGTCAACTTTTTTGTCATTTCGGAAATATTTCAGGTTGCAAAGTTAGGTGAGACACCCTGTATATACGTATATTCCTAAGCTGATTATATGGTTGAGCTGAAAGTGAACTAAGCTCTAGTGCCTCGTATGACGAGGGTTGCTCAATCGCTTTTTCAAAATTGACATGAGTTTTTCAAACACTGTTCCGTGTTATTTCTGAAGAAATAGACAGAAATCAATTGCTCTTTTGTACTTAAGATTAAGTACCAATAGTTGAACAATTACGAAGTAGGATAGAAAAATCCAGACGTATATCCATCTCCTAAGAAAATAAATCCCGTGATAATAGCTGGTTACTCTGTAAAACAGTTGTCAGCAAGTGTCCACTTCTGGAAATTAGAGAGAAAGTTAATTCAAGAATCATACCTCTTCAATATCATCTTTTCAGTGAGCAATAGCAATAGATTTTTTAGATTCCTCGAAGTTGGTGCTATGACACTCACTCTGTCATAGAGTTACTACTATGGTAGATCCCAGCTCGCACCAAGTGAATGGACAAACATCGTGTGCGTGAGTTTTCTCGGGATGCTCACATTTCATCCCATTTTCTTCATTCCACCATTTCATTCAGTCTGATCATCTCCTTTAGCCTAGCCAGCATAACTGAGGGACGTGAAACTTAAATGCAACTATGATAGATACAGACGCTGTCTACAACGGAGAAGTCACAAAGAGGTGAATAAAATTATCCTACAAATCCGTAACAGAGGACACCCCTTGTGACATTTCATTTGTTTCGTCAGAGAAGTAAAATCGGGTACTTTTAGCTAGCCTAGTAAGACCAAGTAAGGAAAATCAGTATTTTTGTTGTTGAATATGCATGACAGCGAGTTATTTCAGTGAATTAAATTGGCCAAACCGACGTGTTGAAGCCAAGTAAGTTAGAAACGTAATTGCATCCACAGAACATAGATGTCAAAACCACACACACACACAAAAAAAAAAAATGTCTATTTGGCAACCTATACACGTTCTTCCAAATTAATAACTCCATCGTCTAATGTCACAATAACTGAATTGGCTATTTTATTGCGGCAATCTCTTTTAGGTGACATGGAAGGGGAAAATAGCTTATGTAGGTTTGGGAACTAATTGAATATCAGGAATAAAAGAGTAAAACATTCAAAATGATGTTTTGGAATCAGAATAACATTTACTCTGCTTTTTAGGAGCAAATAATATAGTGTGTTTAGAATGTGTAGGTTTCTTCTTATGCATGAATTACAGGGTGTTGGAAGTAACACATTTATCCCTAAACTTTAATATATAATAACACATAGATATTCAACCTGTACTTACGCTTAATAGCTCAGCTCATATAAAGACTATATTCATAATGATAACCTCGAACAGATATCAATTTTCCCCTCTACCCTTAATCTATAATGTTAATTAGGCTATGTGACTACTGACCAAATTAATATTATTACTAAAGTAATAATCATTGCTTTACAAACTCTTTGCAATGAAATTACCTCGTTGATTTAAATTTCCTTAATTTAATTTTCGTATCTGAGAAATTTCACCGAAAAGATTTGCTCCATCAGTTATTTGTTTCTTTCTTACCACATGATTACAGCTCCCCGGATTTCTAACATCGAACACTTTATTAATAGATCAAAAAGGTAAAAAGGAGGATGTTATGGTTAGTTTGGCGTTTAGCATCTGTTTCAGTACCAAGACTATATCACACGTGGACTTACAACTTATAATGAAATTTGAACCCATTAGCTCCCACGGCAAATCAAATACGGGTCTTCGCGATAGAGAATGTGTACGTTAACTTTATGAAAGGGTTAATTTCAAAGGGGAAACATTTCCATCTCCAGTTTCTTGTTTACTTGACCTTTAACCGTTTCTGAATCTACAGGAGGAACTCTGTCGGATTATGCTGTAGAGTTTATGCAAACGGGCAGAGTTTTGCAGAGATCATTATGCAAAATTAGTCGTGTCTATATAAAAAGGAATAAGTCTACCTCGTTCATTCATTTGAGGACCATTTCATCTGAGAGATTGAGAAAACGTTAAAGGTAAGTTTCGAAAAAAACTGAGAGAGAAATATTCCCTTTTGAAAATAAGCTCCTCATTTAGCAACGAAGGGGATCCAGCAGAAGGGGATTCAGTAGTATACCTAAACTTACTTTGTAGCATCCTTATAGCATCACTGAATGTATGGTTTCAATAGACTACAAATTTAAGAACTCTTATTGATTGATGTGGAGTTCAGCATCAAGTTCAGCGCCATGGAGACCTTAACACTACACCTTAGCGTCTATACCTTAACGTGGAACTCGAAACACATGAGCTCAAATCGGGAATCGAACCGGGTCTTTTGAGTCAAAGGATCGCACACTAACCATGTAACCACAAGGGAAAAAATGAAAATAAAATCTTTGAGTTTTACGTCCCACGGTTATGCCGGTTAGGCTAAAGAAGACGGTGATTATGAGAAATGAATGAAATGGTGGAATGAAGAAAGTGGGAGGAAACGGGAGAACCCCGAGAAAACCCACGCACACGGTGTTTGTCCACCACAAAGTTCACTTGGCGGGAACAGGGTTTGAACCCGGGACCCCATGCACCAGAGGTGAACGCTCTACCACTGAGCCACCGCGGCCCATAACCACAAGGGAATTCGTTGAGAATTTTTATGCTTTCATTTTATGCATGTATGAAACGTGAAACCTATTCTCTCATATATCTAGTTAGATTTTGGTAATGCTCAAAATACCTATAATTTATTTTTGTTCCTCAGATCTTTGCATATTTATTATTAACCTACATGAAAACATATTACAGTATAACGGAACTAATTGATTGGAGCTTAATGACAACTTTTCAGAGCCAAGGTCATATGAAACGTGACCTATTGCCTAAGGTCGGATCCCCTTATTCAGATCGGTATTCCAGACAACTCCACATCGGGTATCAAAATCTGAGACCAAGCACTCACTTGTCAGAAAATAGTATAACGGAGCTATGTGTATCATGTCTTACTTCCATTGTATACATATTTCATGTGAGAGTATAATAGTTACAAGATTGGTTTTCATTGAATACATGTCCTGTTGTGAATGTATTTTGCTTTTCCTACGTGGATCTGTGTTATGTATTACTGGAGTTCGAATATGTACTTGGTTTTCGGAAACTAAGATACTAAATATATGGTGTCAAGTTACCGAATCAATGTGTTTGACATGTCGCCATACCATTTGTGAAGGGGGACAGAATCGCCATAGATCTAAGGTAAGGATAGTATGGCAACAAAACAATCTAAAATTACATAGGTATAATAAAACCAACGGAGGAAAAATATATTCTGTACTAAAGAAATCTCAAATATTCTTACATGGAATACGTTTGTCTTACTTCAGGTCCCATGGCACTTGTTTTGCACTGTATTAGTCACATGCATCAGTGTTTCAAGGAGCAGGATGTGCGAAGGTAAGTATAGTGCAGAGACTTACTTTAATTGCATTTTCTTATGCTTCTATCTTGTAGTCCTATAGAATTTTCTTTATATAAAAGTACTCTTTATGCAATCTTAGTAAGATGCATTCCTGATAAATTTGTTATATTTCAAAATGCTTCTTTTAAAATTTAGAGCATTTACTA